>NW_021183073.1:0-1173 GCF_002162155.2 Triticum dicoccoides | reverse complement strand
CCATCACATCATTCTCCTAATGATGTGATCCCGTTATCAACGACATCCAATGTCCATGGTCAGGAAACCGTAACCATCTATTGATTAACGAGCTAGTCAACTAGAGGCTTACTAGGGACATGGTGTTGTCTATGTATCCACACATGTATCTGAGTTTCCTATCAATACAATTCTAGCATGGATAATAAACGATTATCATGAACAAGGAAATATAATAATAATCAATTTATTATTGCCTCTAGGGCATATTTCCAACAGTCTCCCACTTGCACTAGAGTCAATAATCTAGTTCACATCGATATGTGATTAACACTCAAGGTCACATCCCCATGTGACTAACACCCAAAGAGTTTACTAGAGTCAATAATCTAGTTCACATTTACCATGTGATTAACACTCGATGAGTTCTTGGTTTGATCATGTTATGCTTGTGAGAGAGGTTATAGTCAACGGGTCTGAACCTTTCAGATCCGTGTGTGCTTTACAAATCTCTATGTCATCTCCTAGATGCAGCTACCACGTTCTATTTGGAGCTATTCCAAATAACTGTTCTACTTGGAGCTATTCTAAATTGTTGCTCCATTATACGTATCCGGTATCTCTACTCAGAGCTATCCGGATAGGTGTTAAGCTTGCATCGACGTAACCCTTTACGACGAACTCTTTTACCACCTCCATAATTGAGAAAATCCCTTAGTCCACTAGTTACTAAGGATAACTTTGACCGCTGTCCTGTGATCCATTCTTGGATCACTCTTGTACCCCTTGACTGACTCAAGGTAAAGCACACTTCAGGTGCGGTACACAGCATAGCATACTGTAGAGCCTATGTCTTAAGCATAGGGGACGACCTTCGTTCCTTTCTCTCTATTCTGCCATGGTCGAGCTTTAAGTCTTAACTTCATACCTTACAACTCAGGCAAGAACTCCTTCTTTGACTGATCCATCTTGAACACCTTCAAGATCACGTCAAGGCATGTGCTCATTTGAAAGTACTATTAAGCGTTTTGATCTATCCTTATAGATCTTGATGCTCAATGTTCAAGTAGCTTAATCCAGGTTTTCCATTGAAAACACTTTCCAAATAACCCTATATGCTTTCCAGAAATTCTACGTCATTTCTGATCATTAATATGTCAACAACATATACTCATCAGAAATTCTATAGTGCTC
>NW_021183072.1:0-1709 GCF_002162155.2 Triticum dicoccoides | reverse complement strand
CATGCCGATGGACTTTTAGAGTCTCTTGATTATGAATCGTTTGACACGTGCGAACCATGCCTTTTGGGCAAAATGACCAAGACTCCGTTCTCCGGAACAATGGAGCGAGCAACCAACTTGTTGGAAATCATACATACCGATGTGTGCGGTCCAATGAGCGTTGAGGCTCGCGGAGGATATCGTTATGTTCTCACTCTCACAGATGACTTGAGTAGATATGGGTATGTCTACTTAATGAAACACAAGTCTGAGACCTTTGAAAAGTTCAAGGAATTTCAGAATGAGGTAGAGAATCAACGTGACCGAAAGATAAAATTCTTACGATCAGATCGTGGAGGAGAATACTTAAGTCACGAATTTGGTACACACTTAAGGAAATGTGGAATCGTTTCACAGCTCACGCCGCCTGGAACACCTCAGCGAAACGGTGTGTCCGAACGTCGTAATCGCACCCTATTGGTTATGGTGCGGTCTATGATATCTCTTACCGATTTACCGCTATCATTTTGGGATACGCTCTAGAGACAGCTACATTCACTTTAAATAGGGCACCGTCTAAATCCGTTGAGACGACACCGTATGAATTATGGTTTGGAAAGAAACCTAAGCTGTCGTTTCTAAAAGTTTGGGGATGCGATGCTTATGTCAAGAAACTTCAACCTGAAAAGCTCGAACCCAAGTCGGAAAAATGTGTATTCATAGGATACCCTAAGGAAACTGTCGGGTATACCTTCTACTTAAGATCCGAAGGCAAGATCTTTGTTGCCAAGAACGGATGCTTTCTGGAAAAAGAGTTTCTCTTGAAAGAAGTAAGTGGGAGGAAAGTAGAACTCGATGAAGTACTACCTCTTGAGTGGGAAAGTGGCGCAGCGCAGGAAACCGTTCCTGTGATGCCCACACCAACTGAAGAGGAAAACAATGATGATGATCAAGGTACTTCGGATCAAGTTACTGCTGAACTTCGTAGGTCCACAAGGACACGTTCCGCACTAGAGTGGTACGGCAACCCTGTCCTGGAAATCATGTTGTTAGACAACAATGAACCTTCGAACTATGAAGAAGCGATGGCGGGCCTGGATTCCAACAAATGGCTTGAAGCCATGAAATCCGAGATAGAATCCATGTATGAAAACAAAGTATGGACTTTGACAGACTTGCCCGATGATCGGCGAGCGATAGAAAACAAATGGATTTTTAAGAAGAAGACGGACACGGATGGTAATGTTACAATCTATAAGGCTCGACTTGTCGCTAAGGGTTATCAACAAGTTCAAGGGATTGACTACGACGAGACTTTCTCTCCCGTAGCGAAGCTGAAGTCCGTCCGAATCATGTTAGCAATTGCCGCATACTATGATTATGAGATATGGCAAATGGACGTCAAAACGGCATTCCTTAACGGGCATCTTAAGGAAGAACTGTATATGATGCAGCCGGAAGGTTTTGTCGATCCTCGGAACGCTAACAAAGTATGCAAGCTCCAGCGATCCATTTATGGACTGGTGCAAGCATCTCGGAGTTGGAACATTCGCTTTGATGAGATGATCAAAGCGTTTGGGTTTATGCAGACTTATGGAGAAGCCTGCGTTTACAAGAAAGTGAGTGGGAGCTCTGTAGCATTTCTCATATTATATGTAGATGACATACTCTTGATGGGAAATAATATAGAATTTCTGGACAGCATTAAGGCCTACTTGAATAAGTGTTTT
>NW_021183071.1:9172-10198 GCF_002162155.2 Triticum dicoccoides | reverse complement strand
ACATGGATGTAGTGCTAATTTGTTCATGAAGAGTGAAAAATCAGTGATTATCTGCTGTTAAAACTCTATTTTTCATTAGCTTGGCCCTCCCCAATTTGTTTTAACAGCCTTCGACCCCACTGATACAAATTTCCTGGCTCCGCCACTGCACGGAACTGTGTGCGCTCGGCTATTCCATCGGTCTGTACCGTTAACATGTCCTGCTGGACACAGAGGGTAGCATGTCCATGTAGATGCACCACGATGACAGTATGATCATGACGATCTTGTATCATGAGCTAGAAGGCCTCCAATTGTAAGCCAAGGACAGGAAATGGCTCACCATGCAGCCCCATCCCGCGACCTTCACCTTCATGGACAGCGAGATGTTCATCTTGAGATACGAGCCCTCTCTCGTGCGGTGTTGATTCCGACTATGCAGGGATGTCATGCTACAAGGGTACGGGTCATGACCAATGGCTGCTGGCACGCTCAACTCTCTTCTCATCCAAGAAAATTGCCCTCTTCTATAGATGGTGGGGTGTGATCGGAAAAAATAGTTAACAGACCATGGCCCCTTGCTGTAGAATCGTTCCTGGTGCCTTTCAAGCCTACACATATAAATATGACCAATGCTTTTCACTCTCTGGATATGCAGGTGATCTCTGCCTATCGTTGCTTGAGCAAAATGGAATTGGAATTGAGAGGATCCGGAGAGACTGATATTTATGGACCGGATATGTGTGGCATGAATGGTACCTTACTGGCCCCACTGCATTGTTTTGGCACTATGGTACGCTTCTCTAGCTATTTTTCAGATTTTTTATCTCCACCTTTGTTCCTAGTAAACCATATATTGGCCATGTCATAGCCTCTCATGGGTCGCATGTTTCCAAACCATAACCCCATAGAATTATGGAACGAGACCAAATACTATGAACTACTCCCTTCATTCCTAAATATTAGTCCTTTTAGAGATTTCAAATGGACTACCATATGCGGATGTATATAGACATATTTTAGAGTGTAGATTCACTCATTTTTCTC
>NW_021183071.1:8623-8864 GCF_002162155.2 Triticum dicoccoides | reverse complement strand
GGCGTCCCTCCTTCACGGCTTGGAGGCGTGGCTTTGATGGTGGATCTTGAGCGGGCGCCTCGGGACGATGTGTGTGTGGCCGCCATGGCGACGGTCACGCAGCCAGTGGTGGACCAACTGATGAGTATACTGACCTGGGGTAGGGTCATGGGCTCGACCCATACGTCCTACCCAAGGTCACTACCCTAGAAGACAAGAAGTCCAAGAGGAAGCAAGGGACCCCCAGTCAAAGATGTCGAGT
>NW_021183071.1:0-3438 GCF_002162155.2 Triticum dicoccoides | reverse complement strand
GGCCGGTCGCTGGAGGGGTCGGGGTCGGCGGCGGGGGTGGATTCCGGTGGGGGTCGGGGCGGCGGCGGCAGGGGCAGGAGGGGACGGAGGGGCCGGCGGCGGCAGTGTACGGTTGGGGCGGAGGGGGCAAATTAGGTCGAGTGGGGAGGAAGGGAGGGAGGGGAACAGGTGGAGTGAGGGGGAAGCTTACTAATGGCGCACCGCGTGGTAGTGCGCCATTACTAGTTAGAACTAGTAATGGCGCACTTCGACCTGATGCGCCATTAGTATGTATGAAAAAATGGAAAAAAAATTAATACTAGTGGCGCACCCTGTTTCTGGTGCGCCATTAGTGTCTTCCACACTAATGGCGCATCACCAATAGGTGCGCCATTAGTATATTGTAGTGACACACTACTTCCATGGTGCGCCATTAGTATCAATCCTATCTATAGCCCTTTTCCTAGTAGTGCCACACGCCCATCGTTGGAGATACCCCCGAGGCTCGGGCCTTGGAAGAGGTGCGCTTGGCTAATTTGGCTGAGCACACGCGACTGGAGAACCTTCAACATGCTCTCGACGAGCGTGCTCAGGAGCGGATCCCTGAGTCCAGTCAACAGCAGCTTTTCCCACCTCCACCTAAGGTATACCGCACTCCGATCCAAAATCTCACAGCTGCGGCTCGAATAGCAGAGTCAATTCAGCCTTACCAGTCGGAGGCCGGTAGAGGATTGATGCAGATCTGGGCCCTGCTCCGGGTAGCAGGAGAACAAAACACAACAGTGTCTCAGTCGTGGAATAGGATTCACAGGAGTGTCTGTCTCCATATCGTTTCGGGATGTCTGTCTCCGTATCATTTCTATCCGCGCAATCAAAAGCACACACCTCAGTTTTGGTACAACTGCGCAAAATGAGATGGCTATCCCTCGTTGCCGTCGTCTAACCTCCCGTCTTCAAGGTATCCATACATTGGTAGTAACTAAGGTAGAATAACCAACGCAATCTAAAAGAAGCTGATTCATACGTTTTACTTCCTGATTGAAGTGCAGGGACGAGCGAAAACAAGTGCATCCTAGTCCGGAATGCACTTTCTACCGGTTCATCCATGGACCGAGGACTAGCTGGCACGGCTACACAGCGGTTTTTTGGACAGGTGCGCGGACAAGAGGCATTGTGGTCTGCTTATTTCTGCAAGTAGTGGTGCTTAAATTTAGTGGAACGCACAAGAATTTCACCTGGTCAGTACACTGCATGGTTCAGTTCAGCATTCCAGCTGAGACCCCAATTATAATTGGTTATTCTGGAATGAGAGAACCTAACCCTGGATGGTGGCAACAAGAAAAAACCAGAGTGAACTCCAGGAAATTTAAGCCTGCCGGGAGGCCCTTTGCTCAGAGAAGCCTTGCTTGTTTTTTCCTGATTTGTAAACCTTCTCACAACTTTGTCTTTTGTTGTGAACTAGTATAACTTTGTCTTTTCAAGTTTTTTATGAAGACGAGTTTAATGTGAGTGTTCCACATGAGCGCTGGACTAGCGTGTGAACGTTTCGAATTTATTACATTGTGGCCTCAGTTAACTGCATGAACCACTGTAACAAGTTACATAGTTGCTTATATGTCAGACAGCAGATTGTTGATTGTTAGCTGGTCGATAGCCTAGTGTTGAAGCGAGCTCAGCCAATGTGCCTTGTTTTGCACAACTGCTTACAAGTGGGGTAGCACCAACAGTGTTTACATTTA
The DNA here is from genome assembly GCF_002162155.2 of Triticum dicoccoides. Classification (NCBI taxonomy): domain Eukaryota; kingdom Viridiplantae; phylum Streptophyta; class Magnoliopsida; order Poales; family Poaceae; genus Triticum; species Triticum dicoccoides. The sequence continues at coordinate 1,720 of NW_021183071.1, read as the reverse complement.
CTTATGTATACGTCGGTGCATAGTTCTCGAACGAGTGCTCTATTTCATCAAAACAAACACTGCTCGTATGATAAACCGTGACAACTTATGTCTTACCATGCCATATTCATGAAAAAACTAGTGAGGACGCATCTGTTTCGGCAACAATTATGATGGTTCTCACATGATTCACGGGCACACAAAAGTAGCAGCAGTTATACGGATTCAAATAGAGTACTAGCCCCAGAGGGGTCGATAACAGGCAAGGTTCGGATAATTAGACACAATCCAAAATACTATTAAACACTAGCTGGGGCAACTATTTCATGCCTCGATCTAATTTGGGCTGGACACAAGACGGACCTTGCCATGAACATCATCGAGGACGTCCCGCAGCAGCTCAATCCTGTGAACCTTCATGAAGACAACCTTGTGGCCTTGCCACTGATAAACTTGTTTGTGGAGGCATGCCACGTCATGTTCCTGCGTAAGCTTGACAGGAACAATATGCCTCACAAACGAAGGAGTAGCTTTGGACTTCTTGTGCTTCAGTGCACCCTGGACAACACGCCTGACAACAGTGAGGCTTGAATACAACTCTTCATTGGTATAACCGCAAATGGCTTCCAGGATCCAACAGCCTAAGAACTCTGTTTTCGTAGTGCGTATATTCAGGTCATCCGCCTCATAGCGAGTGACATGTACAACCACACAATCCATGTCTGCGTCAGGGCTCTAATTGAAATAGAAACAAATTCTGGATTACTTTTCAGTATAAGAAACACAAGTTATTTAAACCACTATGTATAGCATGTCATCGAATCTAATAAAATTTTGCATTATTAATCACCACATAATTAGATGAAAAACCACAATCGACATCAGCAAAGAAGAAAATCATCTTGGGCAGCTCAGGAGGGGGGCGGACACACCCTCGAAGTGGAAAACAGCTCGTGCAGTGCCACGGGGGCTGTAACCTCAAACGGGGTGTTGACCATCTCAGTAGTGGCCGTGAGCGTATCTGGGGTCGGCTCGGTGGCTGCCTCCACCTTCTTGGGGCTTTCTGTCTCGTGGGGATCAGCCTCCCGCGTCTGCTCCAATATCGGCAGATCTTTGCCTGGTTCTCCTTGGTCCATCATGAAACTGACGAATACTAGGAGACCACTGAAAGGAAAACACAATCGAAATGACAATGAAACAAAAATAGAGTGAGGATCGGCTACTTCTTTGCAAAAGTTCTTTTTTCTCTAAACGAAAATATACCAACATCACGGATCCGCTTACCTTCCCTTCGTTGGGAGAGAAGAACAGCGGCAAATGCGAGTGTTGCCTTTCTCGAAGACGGTGAGGGAGAAGGCTATTCAGTGAAGAGTGAAATGATGGTTGCTTCGTCCGTCAAATTTAGACTGCGGGGAGGTGGGGTTTTGAGATACGACTGCTCCTTACTGCCGCACTACGACCGGGGTGACTCTCCGCCTGCTTACTACCCCACGCGCTTCATGGCCCGCATGTCGGTGAACAAAAGTATAACGGCATTCAGTAGAGGGAGACGTTTCAATGACCTAGGAGGAGCCAGAAGTGGTAGAGTGTCTTCCATTGTACTAGTAGTAATTGTTTTTTTGGGTAGCTGTAGAGTGTCTCCACTGTACTAGTAGTAATTGTTTCTCTGGGCCCAAGACAAAACAGCCCATCCACACTACTAAATAGTAAAATCAATTCAAAAGCCCATATATTTATTGAA
>NW_021183070.1:0-1063 GCF_002162155.2 Triticum dicoccoides | reverse complement strand
AACTTCCCTGCAGGGGTGCACCACATAACCCAACACGCTTGATCCCATTTGGCCGGACACACTTTCCTGGGTCATGCCCGGCCTCGGAAGATCAACACGTCGCAGCCCCACCTAGGCAAAACAGAGAGGCCAGCACGCCGGTCTAAACCTAAGCGCACAGGGGTCTGGGCCCATCGCCCATAGCACACCTGCACGTTGCGAGGGCGGCCGAAAGCAGACCTAGCCTAGTGGCGTTCCAGTCCAATTCGGCGCGCGCCGCTCCGTCGCTGACGTCTGAAGTGCTTCGGCTGATACCACGACGTCGGGATACCCATAACTACTCCCACGTAGATGGTTAGTGCGTATAGGCTCGTAGCCAACTCAGATCAAATACCAAGATCTCGTTAAGCGTGTTAAGTATCCGCGAACGCCGAACAGGGCCAGGCCCACCTCTCTCCTAGGCGGTCTCAACCTGCCCTGCCGCTCCGCCACAAAGATCCACACAAAGGGCCGTCGGGACAAAGGTCCTTTCAGCCCCCAATCCGTGAATCACTCGCGGGTACTCTTCGAGCTGACCCGACTTTAGTCACCATCTGTGTAGTATGTAGTATGTATAGTACATACCCGTGATCACCTCCCAGGTGATCACGGCCCAATAGTATAGCAAGGCAGACTGACAAGAATGTAGGGCCAATGATGATAAACTAGCATCCTATACTAAGCATTTAGGATTGCAGGTAAGGTATCAACAGATGTAGCGACAATGTCAGGCTATGCATCAGAATAGGATTAACGAAAGCGGTAACATGCTACACTACTCTAATGCAAGCAGTATAGAGTAGAATAGGCGATATCTGGTGATCAAGGGGGGGGGCTTGCCTGGTTGCTCTGGCAAGAGAGAGGGGTCGTCAACACCGTAGTCGAACTGGCCAGCAGCAGCGTCGGTCTCGTAGTCTACCGGAGAGAAGAGGGGGAAGAAACAATGAATACAAGTAAATAGATGCATATCGATGCATGACATGTCAAGAAGTGATGCTAGGCGTGCCCTAACGTGGTATGAGGGGGTACTGGTTAGGGGGGAAAA
>NW_021183069.1:0-1125 GCF_002162155.2 Triticum dicoccoides | reverse complement strand
TTTGGGTTAACTAATGCACCTAGTACTTTCATGAGATTAATGAACGAAGTTTTACGTGCTTTCATTGGACGATTTGTGGTAGTTTACTTTGATGACATACTGATTTATAGCAGATCTTTGGAAGAACATTTGGAACATTTACGTGCTGTTTTTATTGCTCTACGTGATGCACGTTTGTTTGGTAACCTTGGGAAGTGCACCTTTTGCACCGACCGAGTATCTTTTCTTGGCTATGTTGTTACTCCACAGGGAATTGAAGTTGACAAAGCCAAGATTGAAGCTATTGAGAGTTGGTCGCAGCCCAAAACGGTCACACAAGTGAGGAGTTTTCTTGGCCTCGCTGGATTCTATAGGCGTTTTGTGAGAGATTTCAGCACCATTGCTGCACCTCTCAACGAGCTTACAAAGAAGGATGTGCCTTTTGTTTGGGGTACCGCACAGGAAGAAGCCTTAAAGGTATTGAAAGATAAGTTGACACATGCTCCTTTACTCCAACTTCCTGATTTTAATAAGACTTTTGAGCTTGAATGTGATGCTAGTGGAATTGGATTAGGAGGTGTGTTATTACAAGATGGCAAACCAGTTGCATACTTTTCTGAAAAATTGAGTGGGCCTAGTCTGAATTATTCTACTTATGATAAAGAATTATAAGCTCTTGTTCGGACTCTAGAAACATGGCAACATTATTTATGGCCCAAAGAATTTGTTATACATTCTGATCATGAATCTTTGAAACATATTAAAAGTCAAGCTAAACTGAATCGTAGACATGCTAAATGGGTTGAATTCATTGAGACTTTCCCTTATGTCATTAAACACAAGAAGGGAAAAGAAAATGTTATTGCTGATGCATTGTCTCGTCGCTATACTATGCTTTCCCAACTTGACTTCAAAATATTTGGTTTGGAGACCATCAAAGATCAATATGTGCATGATGCTGATTTTAAAGATGTAATGCAGAATTGTAAAGAAGGAAGAATGTGGAACAAGTTTGTCGTTAACGATGGATTTGTGTTTCGTGCTAACAAGCTATGCATTCCAGCTAGCTCCGTTCGTCTTTTGTTGTTGCAGGAGGCGCATGGAGGAGGATTAATGGGACACTTTGGCGTGAAGAAGACGGAGGAC
>NW_021183068.1:0-1866 GCF_002162155.2 Triticum dicoccoides | reverse complement strand
GTCACATTGGTGTCAAGCGCATGAAGAAGCTCCATGCCGATGGACTTTTAGAGTCTCTTGATTATGAATCGTTTGACACGTGCGAACCATGCCTTTTGGGCAAAATGACCAAGACTCCGTTCTCCGGAACAATGGAGCGAGCAACCAACTTGTTGGAAATTATACATACCGATGTGTGCGGTCCAATGAGCGTTGAGGCTCGCGGAGGATATCGTTATGTTCTCACTCTCACAGATGACTTGAGTAGATATGGGTATGTCTACTTAATGAAACACAAGTCTGAGACCTTTGAAAAGTTCAAGGAATTTCAGAATGAGGTAGAGAATCAACGTGACCGAAAGATAAAATTCTTACGATCAGATCGTGGAGGAGAATACTTAAGTCACGAATTTGGTACACACTTAAGGAAATGTGGAATCGTTTCACAGCTCACGCCGCCTAGAACACCTCAGCGAAACGGTGTGTCCGAACATCGTAATCGCACCCTATTGGATATGGTGCGGTCTATGATGTCTCTTACCAATTTACCGCTATCATTTTGGGGATACGCTCTAGAGACAGCTACATTCACTTTAAATAGGGCACCGTCTAAATCCGTTGAGACGACACCGTATGAATTATGGTTTGGAAAGAAACCTAAGCTGTCGTTTCTAAAAGTTTGGGGATGCAATGCTTATGTCAAGAAACTTCAACCTGAAAAGCTCGAACCCAAGTCGGAAAAATGCGTATTCATAGGATACCCTAAGGAAACTGTCGGGTATACCTTCTACTTAAGATCCGAAGGCAAGATCTTTGTTGCCAAGAACGGATGCTTTCTGCAAAAAGAGTTTCTCTCGAAAGAAGTAAGTGGGAGGAAAGTAGAACTCGATGAAGTACTACCTCTTGAGCGGGAAAGTGGCGCAGCGCAGGAAACCGTTCCTGTGATGCCCACACCGACTGAAGAGGAAAACAATGATGATGATCAAGGTACTTCGGATCAAGTTACTGCTGAACTTCGTAGGTCCACAAGGACACGTTCCGCACCAGAGTGGTACGGCAACCCTATCCTGGAAATCATGTTGTTAGACAACAATGAACCTTCGAACTATGAAGAAGCGATGGCGGGCCCGGATTCCAACAAATGGCTTGAAGCCATGAAATCCGAGATAGAATCCATGTATGAAAACAAAGTATGGACTTTGACAAACTTGCCCGATGATCGGCGAGCGATAGAAAACAAATGGATCTTTAAGAAGAAGACGGACGCGAATGGTAATGTTACAATCTATAAGGCTCGACTTGTCGCTAAGGGTTATCGACAAGTTCAAGGGATTGACTATGACGAGACTTTCTCTCCCGTAGCGAAGCTGAAGTCCGTCCGAATCATGTTAGCAATTGCCGCATACTATGATTATGAGATATGGCAAATGGACGTCAAAACGGCATTCCTTAACGGGCATCTTAAGGAAGAACTGTATATGATGCAGCCGGAAGGTTTTGTCGATCCTCGGAACGCTAACAAAGTATGCAAGCTCCAACGATCCATTTATGGACTGGTGCAAGCATCTCGGAGTTGGAACATTCGCTTTGATGAGATGATCAAAGCGTTTGGGTTTATGCAGACTTATGGAGAAGCCTGCGTTTACAAGAAAGTGAGTGGGAGCTCTGTAGCATTTCTCATATTATATGTAGATGACATACTCTTGATGGGAAATAATATAGAATTTCTGGACAGCATTAAGGCCTACTTGAATAAGTGTTTTTCAATGAAGGACCTTGGAGAAGCTGCTTATATATTAGGCATCAAGATCTATAGAGATAGATCGAGACGCCTCATAGGTCTTTCACAAAGCACATACCTTGATAAGATTTTGAAGAGGTTCAAAA
>NW_021183067.1:0-2178 GCF_002162155.2 Triticum dicoccoides | reverse complement strand
AGAGAGAGAGATCATGCGAGTGAGTGCCCTAGGACCACCGCGTGCATGTGGCCCAAAGATGCATGTCAAACTTTTTCTGCAGCGAACATGCGACCAAAGGAGTTTCATGTTAAAAATTGAAAAAAAATAGATAACATTTGTCTGTTTTTATACATTGATTGATTTCCTAGGGATTTAACATGCAAAAATCAAATTTGATCCACATGAGACCCGTGATAGTGCACCAAAATGGATTGGAAAATCATATGTGTATGTGTCCCTAGGTGCATGTTTAGTCCCCATGCAAGAAATTTCTAACATTGAGAATCTCGATTTTAAGATCGAGTAAATCCAAAATTAAGTTGAAATTCATGAAACTTATCATGGTGTCATATGGACACCAATAGACTGTGATATTATATATTTTTCAAATTTGAGACAAGTTTTGATATAATCTTCTTACAGATAGAAAATTATCAATAATTATCAACCAATATCTCAAACGGACTCTTTATTCGAACCATGTGCATTAGACCAACAATGTACATGTCGTTCTTCGATTAAGCAATAAAGCGGCCGAATTAATGATCAAAAGGGAAAAATCAATATAATACGTGTCGCCACACGTCCCGTGTGCTGTACGAGCATGTGTGCGTTGATGAGCTGCATGCTAGCAGTCCACCGCGCAAGCAGACCGGGAGGCCAAGGCATGCGCGTGTTCACTACGCAGTGTCACCTGGCGGCGTGCTAGTAGCTATGTGAAATGACGGTAGGCATGCCAGCAGTCCACTGCGCACGCTCACCGGGAGGCGAGCCAACCCTTTGACCACCGCCCACCTCGCTCCCGCTGCTCCATAATAATGGCGTGCCCGATCCGCTGGTCATAATAGGCAGCCGCACCCCCCGTCCACAGTTGTCACCGCCGCATGGAGTGTATTAGGATTTTTCCTAAGCGCGTCATCGGAGGGAGTGGCGACGCCGGGGCTGGTGAAGCACCCCGCGCAACACATGAAGCTGGGCATAGAGGTTGCTATTGCTGCCGACTAGGTCTTGTGCGAGCAGCAGTGCAACCTTGACTTCATCGCCGTTGTCGTGCCTACCCAGCTGAAGCCGGAGGTCCACAGCTACTCCGGCAACGACTCCGGCGGAAAACCAGATAGTCCCCCCCTTATTTTGTTGGGAATAGAAATCCTTGGTTATGTTCACCTAGTCCATGAAATCAGAGTAAGATTCATTAGATCTGTGTAGTGTATTGATTGTTTGAATGGTATCTATGGTTAGTGATTAATTGTTTGTTCTGTACAAATGACTTTTTTTGCTAATAATCCGATTAGGGTTAGCGTGCGTGCTAATAATTCGTAGCCAGATCTTGAGAATTGATTTTGAATGTCCTACATATATGTTTGTGCCTTTTTTCTTACAGATCTTGAGAATTGATTTTGAATGTCCTACATGTATGTTTCTGCCTTTTTTCCAGATTGGTATGTACACATATGAGGCTCTGACCAGCGGCGTCGCTGGCTGTAGATCCTGCACCCGGCAGCGCGGGCAGAAGCGGCCATGCCCCTGGATACGAGGAACTCGTAGAATATCAGGCAGACCACATTAGCGATCTCCCGGACGCCATCCTTGGGGAGGTCATCTTCCTTCTCCCCACCAAGGATGGCTGCCGCACACAGGCACACTCTATGGCGTGCCGCGCCTCTTGATCTCAACTATCACTGGCTATCTGTCCTTCATGATTTTGAACTCCATGAGTCATCATCTCCTCCCACCAGGGCTCCGTTCAACGCCTATGCATCCCGGCATGCTATCTGTTGCACATATTGTTGGGGACCATTGCAGAAATTAAATTTTTTCTACGCATCACCAAGATCAATCTATGGAGTAACTAGCAACGAGAGAGAGGGGAGTGCATCTTCATACCCTTGAAGATCGCGAGTCGGGAGCGTTGCAAGAACGTGGATGAAGGAGTCGTACTCGAAAGCGATTCAGATCGTGGTGGACTCCGATCTTAGCGCCGAACAACAGCACCTCCGCGTTCAACACATGTGCAGCCCGGTGACGTCTCCCGCACCTTGATCCAGCAAGGAGGAGGGAGAGTTTGAGGAAGAGGGCTCCAGCAACAGCACGACGGCGTGGTGGTGATGGAGCGGCAGTTCTCCGGCAGGGCTTCGCCAAGCTCTTACGGAGGAGGAG
>NW_021183066.1:0-2217 GCF_002162155.2 Triticum dicoccoides | reverse complement strand
AAAAAAAACTCCCAAGAATTAAAACCCTTCAAAAATCCTATGAAAATTCTTCGAAACAAAGAGGCCCTTAACGGTGTAGTGGGTGACTCATAATTTGGTGTGGCAACATTTGCACCAGGTAGAAAATCTTGTGTTTCATGCTCGCACCAAGTATGTTGGCCGAAAAGTCATCTATTGATGTTGTCAGTGGAGTCCCTCGTCCATCCATGTATGAATAGCGGTATCCCCCATTTTGGACAGTGAAGAGGTAGTCGAGGCAATTTGCATGTATATTTGCGTTCGGCTTTGCTACTTTCTTTCTAGAAAAGAATGTCCGCGGAAGGGAATAGTCTAAGTGACTACGACTTTGTGAGAGAAAGGGTTGCTAAGAACCTTCTTCACAGTCGGTTCATTCCTTCTAAGGTCGTGTTGCAAATGGCTTCACGAAAGCCTTATCATAAGAATCTAAAAATAGTTCCGGTGTGATCTCAACTTATCCAAGTTGTGAGCGAGAGAGGTTATTATAACATGCTAGAAAATTTTGTACTTCTTTGATGTACACGGGTGGTTACTGGTTAGAGATGAAATAAAATTGTATTCTTATATAAGACCAAAGGCTTGTTGATCAAGATTGTAAGAAACGTAAACTTTGCAAGCTAGCCGAGTCTAGTGATCCCTATTGATAAACAACCACATGATCTCTATGAAGGTTGGAACACCTCAACCTAGCACCAAAGTTTATAGTGACACCCGCAACTTGGACACTGATGACTCGCGCCTTGCCGTATGACCGCTCACCACGAGAGTATACCCATTCAATACCAACCCATTCCATTGTCATCATTGCCGTGGTAACACATCCTGCCCCAGGAGAGGTCACCTTAGCGGTCGAAACTTTGCCATGCTTGCTGAAGAAGCGGCGCATCAAGGAGCTATCCATGCCGACACACCCGGAGGATGGTTTTGCACCACGAAGCTGAAGGACTCCTTGGAATGTTCTGGTCGTTTCTCCTTCCGGATAGATCTACCTCCTATTGTTGGATGATATGCCTTTGGAGCCTCCAGCCATTCTTTAATTACCTTAGGAAAAAAGCAAGGTTGGTTATGGACCATGACGGCTATGATGCCAAACACACACACATGCACGCAAGTATGCCTACATAAGTGAGTCGAAGTTCATCAAATCATCATTTATGAAGTATATGATATGATCTTCTAGTTGTTGTTGAAAATAGTAAATTTATATTTCAAAAAGGGAACAAATATATAGGACTAGCTTCTTTATTTTTTGAAAGGGAGGTTAAAAACCCCCTGCGTGATGCACAGAAAAATCTTTATTAAAGTTGGTTTAAAGGCAGCAAGACCAAGTCCAACAACAAGTAGAGCACAAAACATGAACAACTACGACAGACCCGCATTACAAGATGTGAAATTAACACCAATAACGAAGTTCTTTGGCATCCATGCCTTCAAGAAGGGATAAAATCCCTCGCACTGCTGCATCAAATATATATGACTACCTTATGATGGCAACGCACGTCAACCTTAAGTATGCATGCCATGTCAGCACTTCTCATGTAGTCTTAAGCTCCGTGTACCGTAGAATTAGTGCTCTCCAAAATATGGTGCAATGTGGTATCAAAGGAACTATCTGGTCTTATCAATGTCATCCCCTTCGGCGAGCTCCTGGCTCAGGCTCGACGGAGGTGCCGTGGCCGGCCAAGTCTCCTTTGTCTTTTCCTCTGCTGATATCTCTCTGGCACCGCTAATTGTCCGGATGTCTGAGAAATACAACCTCTATTTCTATCTTAATATAAGATGTTTTGCCAGTTCGATTTTAAAATTGAAGTTCCAACAGAGGTAGTAGTAAGCATCGGTTCTGAAAGATTAATTTTCTGGTGATGGGTTGATTAACTTGCAAGTGAGTAGTGATCACCCAATATACGTGATGAGATTGTACAATAATGGTGGAGGCTTCAAGTTGAACAAATGGTGAGCTTGGCTGTACATACCTTAACTGGAGCAATGCGAGGCCGGGGCACGAGCCACATACCCGCGTCGTTTTTATGGCTGCTCCATTTGTGCGGTAGGTATTCCATGAACTTGGTTTTGTCGTTGATGAGGTTGTACCTGAAGACGCCAAGCGGCGATGACATCGAGGAGCCGTGTTCTCTGGACCACCGTAAGAAGAAGTAAACGCACCCGGCAATTATGTTGTCCTCCCTGCCACAAAATCTC
>NW_021183065.1:0-2078 GCF_002162155.2 Triticum dicoccoides | reverse complement strand
AAGCATCATAAACCTTTTAAAGAGATTTGCAAAGAAAATGAAATTGTTCATGATGATTGCAACATGCATGATCCAATTCCTAAAAATGAAGTTTTATATAAGCATGTTAATTTTTGTGGAGTGGATAGACCTTGTGAAAGGCCTACGATCGAAGAAGAGAAGTATTGTAAGCAACATAAGCATGAAAGAACAATCACTTGGGTTAGAGATTTAAATGAAATTGCTAGAGAATTGTGTGACCTTTATCCTTTTACTTATGAACTTTGCCGTATAGAGGGTCACTTTAATTTTCAATGCATGAACTTTCAAAACATAACTGTTAACCAGTTGTGTGATAACATGATCACCTCTGATCTTTATGATGAGCTTATGTTATTTTTGATGTGTGAAGAGTTAACAAGAAAGACTTCTTGGCTAGATGTTAATGCCATAGGAATAAAAAACACTTTGCAAAATTGCCATCTCTATTGTGTTGTTAATTGCCATGAAAATGATTACATAAGTAAGATTAGAAAGGAGGGAACTTTACCAAAGTATAAAAATGTCTCTTATATTTCTGCTAATAAAAAGGAGAGTTTCTCCCAAGTTTCCCCTATTGTTTCTAGTGTTAAACCAGGATATGTGGAGAAGCTTCATCTCCAACCACTCCCTCCTAAGAAGAAGAAAAAGAAGAGGAGGAGGAAGAGGAGCAAGAAGGAAGAAGAATGGGTATCAACCTGGCCTGAGCATATTCCTCCCATCAACTTTTATCCTAATGGTTGTAAGTTTAAAGAAGAAGGTGAAGTTTATTGCCTTAATTATCATCTTGATGATACGTCCGTAGGTACTATTGAAGATGATTTTGATTATGATATGCATGTTACTTATTGTGATTGGGAAAATGATGATAATGCTACTTATGATCTTGAAAATCTTTTTGGTACCAACTCTGAGAGTGATGATATGGGAAGCTCTAAGCTTGGGGATGATAGGATTGCAAATCCTTTACCCACTAGTGATGTGATAATTGATAATTCTTTTGCTAGTAAGAATAAAGACAACATGTTTACAAATATAGTTGCTAGCAATGATAATGTTCTTCTCTACCATGATGATGTTATAACTCCAATCTATAGTGATTATAAAGGTACCTATGACACAAGGAGAAATTATCCTTATGAAACTTGTTATAATCATGGAGGGAATTACTCCCTTGTTGAACACCATCTTCCTAATACACAATTAATCTATAGTGTTCAAGTTGTTTATGATAGTCCTACTCCCACTATTACCAATGAGAAAGATTATGCTTATGTGGAGAGTAAGAGTACCTTTTTGCATATGGATCATGGTAACAATGCTTTATGTGATGCTTATATTGTTGAGTTTATTCGTGATCCCACTGAAAATTATTATGAGAAGGGAACATATGCTTATAGATATTTCAATAATATTAAGTTCCCTCTCTTTATGTTGAAGGTTTTGAAGCTGCACTTGTTTTGTCTTCCTATGCTTATTGCTTTGTGCTTCAATGAATTATTCTATTGCAATATTCCTATGCATAGGAAGCATGTTAGGCTCAAATGTGTTTGGTATTTGCTTCTTGATCCTCTCTTTTGTTCTTCAACTCTTATTCCTACAAGAGCATCATTAAAGTCTTATGCCTAGCTTAAAGGCATAAAAGAAAGCGCTTTTGGGAGGCAGCCCACATGAATAAAATTTTATTTTGCTTTTGTTGTGTCTTGATGTTGTTACTACAGTAGCATCATCATTGTATCTTTACTTTTCAACTTTGTGCCAAGTGTAGCCTCTGATTGCAAGAAAGTTCAAAAGTTGTGACGTGCTGTCCAGGAAACAGATTCTGTCCTTGGATAGAAAAATTCGTATAAAATCACCAGATCATCTTTTTGGTCTGAATTTTTTCGACAGCGTGCTCTATACAATTGTGTTTCGGGCGTCTGTTCTGAGTTTTTTTATTAGAGTTGCAGAAGTGCCCCGAAAAAAATCATTTACTACCTGCTGTTCTGTTTTTCACAGATTCTGTCCTGTTTTGCCTTTCCTTCATTTTGCAAACCTTGAGCTTGCTTTTTCTTTGCAAA
>NW_021183064.1:0-1335 GCF_002162155.2 Triticum dicoccoides | reverse complement strand
GCCAGGCAGAAATATTTTACATCTCACGTCCACACCAGGCAGTACCGGCCATCAAGGCATGAGGGTCAGGTCATGAACCAAATTGACCAATAAAGTTTGAGAGAGATTGAGGAGCCCCGATAAGGCTGAGTGGTGTGTCAGATAGCTGAGAGGGGGAAAGAGATATTCCATCCGCTCGATAATGCAGTGCATGCAATTTTTTTAGAAGTCAAACTTTGGAAACTTTGATCAGGTTTACGCAAATGTTATTTATATCTACAATACCAAAGATACGTCATACAAAACTACATCTCATGGTGAATCTAATGGCATATGTTTGCCGTACTAGATGTAATTCTTTTTCTCCACGTACATGGTCAAACTTTGTGATGTTTGACTTTTCAATAAATCTATATGCTATGGACCGAGGAGAGTGCCTCGGTCGAGACAGATCAAGTGCGTGTGAAGGAGAATGAGTAAGTGTGCAAAAAGAGTATGTGTGTGAAAGAGAAAGTGACAACAAACGATAAATTAGAGAGAGAGTGTGTGTGTTTTTTCGTTTCTTATGCGAACATGGAAAAGCGAGGCGAGGAGATACACGAAGATAGCTAGTGTGTGATTGTTTGCAACGGAGAGAGACACCCCCGTAGCACATGTCCAATAGAGGTGTGGCCAACAAGGAACAAACGTCGAGAGGGACACATGGATGGCATGGGCGCATGAGGAGGGAGAGAGAGGGTGTGTTTGTGATAGAGAGATCCCGTTGAGATCGTGAGGGGACTATATGGGTGGGAGATCGAGGGAGTGCGTGCGCGATAGAAAGATGCCCCGAGAGAAACCGAGATAGACCATGCACATGTTTGTGATGGAGACTAAGATTAGCTAGTCATATACATATAGGGGGACTGCGCGTGCCTACAATTGAGTGAGAGACCATCATACTTGGCTAGCTGGGCATGAGATTGTGTGTGTGCGCGTGTGAGATGGAGAGAGAACGAGGGGGAGAGATAGAGTTTTAGATGGGCCTATCGAGTGCGAGTGAGATATGCATGTGTATGTGTGACCCAGGTGGATGGAGAGTTTGAGAGAGGGGGAAGAGCTCCAAGACGACATAGTGGTGCATGAGAGAGTTACAGGTAAAGAGCCAAGGAATCTGTGTGTGTACGATGAGTGCACCCAAGATATCTAGCTTGGACTAGCTAGAGTATCATACATAGTGTGCGAGAGAGACCTATAGATGGTGTATATATGCATGCGAACTAGAAAGACCCCCCCCCACACACACACAAAGAGAGAGAGAGAGAGAGATGGAGAGAAAGGGAGAGGGACGAACATGGTTTTTGTGTCGGATGCGTG
>NW_021183063.1:0-1261 GCF_002162155.2 Triticum dicoccoides | reverse complement strand
TGGAACATTTACGTGCTGTTTTTATTGCTCTACGTGATGCACGTTTGTTTGGTAACCTTGGGAAGTGCACCTTTTGCACCGACCGAGTATCTTTTCTTGGCTATGTTGTTACTCCACAGGGAATTGAAGTTGATAAAGCCAAGATTGAAGCTATTGAGAGTTGGCCGCAGCCCAAAACGGTCACACAAGTGAGGAGTTTTCTTGGCCTCGCTGGATTCTATAGGCGTTTTGTGAGAGATTTCAGCACCATTGCTGCACCTCTCAATGAGCTTACAAAGAAAGATGTGCCTTTTCTTTGGGGTACCGCACAGGAAGAAGCCTTCACGGTATTGAAAGATAAGTTGACACATGCTCCTTTACTCCAACTTCCTGATTTTAATAAGACTTTTGAGCTTGAATGTGATGCTAGTGGAATTGGATTAGGAGGTGTGTTATTACAAGATGGCAAACCTGTTACATACTTTTCTGAAAAATTGAGTGGGCCTAGTCTGAATTATTCTATTTATGATAAAGAATTATATGCTCTTGTTCAGACTTTAGAAACATGGCAACATTATTTATGGCCCAAAGAATTTGTTATGCATTCTGATCATGAATCTTCGAAACATATTAAAAGCCAAGCTAAACTGAATCGTAGACATGCTAAATGGGTTGAATTCATTGAGACTTTCCTTTATGTCATTAAACACAAGAAGGGAAAAGAAAATGTTATTGCTGATGCATTGTCTCGTCGCTATACTATGCTTTCACAACTTGACTTCAAAATATTTGGTTTGGAGACCATCAAAGATCAATATGTGCATGATGCTGATTTTAAAGATGTAATTCAGAATTGTAAAGAAGGAAGAATGTGGAACAAGTTTGTTGTTAACGATGGATTTGTGTTTCGTGCTAACAAGCTATGCATTCCAGCTAGCTCCTTTCGTCTTTTGTTGTTGCAGGAGGCGCATGGAGGAGGATTAATGGGACACTTTGGCGTGAAGAAGACGGAGGACGTACTTGCTACACATTTCTTTTGGCCAAAGATGAGACGGGATGTTGAGCGTTTTATTGCTCGCTGCACTACATGTCAAAAAGCTAAGTCACGACTCAATCCTCATGGTTTATATATGCCTTTGCCTGTACCTAGTGTTCCTTGGGAGGATATATCTATGGACTTTGTTTTAGGTTTACCTCGAACAAAGAAGGGGAGGGATAGCATATTTGTTGTCGTGGATAGATTCTCGAAAATGGCACACTTTATACCATGTCATAAAAGCGA
>NW_021183062.1:0-712 GCF_002162155.2 Triticum dicoccoides | reverse complement strand
TTAACCATGGAAACCACTCCAGGACCCCAAAACAATGAGTAATAGTCCATGAAATGGGCCACAATTGGCCAAAACTGCCAGTGTGGATGACCGACACGTAAGCGGACCTTGGGGTTCAACAATTATGGAAATTGCTTCGTTACCCGAAAACGGTGAGTAATAATCAAAGAAACGGGCCAGAATCGGCATAACTGTCAGTGTTGATGACCGACACATAAACGCACCACATGGTTCGTTAACCATGGAAACCACATCGGGTCCCCAAAACAGTGAGTAATAGTCCATGAAACGGCCCAAAATCGGCCAAAACTGCCAGTGTTGATGACCGACACGTAAGCGCACCTTGGGGTTCAACAACTATGGAAATCTGTTCGAGACCCCAAAATAGTGAGTAATAATCCAAGATACGGGTCAGAATCGGCCAAAACTGCGAGTGTTGATGACCGACACGTAAACGCACCACAGGGTTCGTTAACCATGGAAACCACTCGAGGACCCCAAAACAATGAGTAATAGTCCATGAAATGGGCCACAATTGGCCAAAACTGCCAGTGTGGATGACCGACACGTAAGCGGACCTTGGGGTTCAACAATTATGGAAATTGCTTCGTTACCCGAAAACGGTGAGTAATAATCAAAGAAACGGGCCAGAATCGGCCTAAACTGTCAGTGTTGATGACCGACACATAAACGCACCACATGGTTCGTTAAC
>NW_021183061.1:0-1989 GCF_002162155.2 Triticum dicoccoides | reverse complement strand
TTTGTTACTATACGAGAAGATGGCGTGGCAGATCTTTGGACTAAGCAAGAACAAGATGACATAGTAGTCAAAGAAAAAGAACAAGATGACAACGCCTGGCAAAACTCTGAGCTGACGAACCTGGGGAGCGAGAGAATAAGCTCGGTATTCTTTGCAGAGAGCAGAGGTGCTTTGCTCGTCGAACAACATGGTGGTGTCCTCTCTATTGTCGACCTCAAGAGCAAGGAGAAGTTGCCGATGCATCTAAAGGACGAAACAAGTGAGCATTCAAGGGGCACGTGTCGGTTTCTAGAGTCGTGCAACAGTAGCTGCTGCCGTGGATACAGCCATGGATACAGAGGCGCGACATGTCTACAAGCACCCCCGGTGCTGTACGAGATGGATTGGGTCTTTCCATCGACCCTTGTCTCTCCTGAGGCGAGAGGTGAGAAACAAGACTAGAATGATTTTAAGGCTATTTTCAAAACCAAGTAGCTAGGATACATTTAAGTGGTAGCTTGTTAGCTAGTTTCAGAGTGCGTCGTTGTTTTGAAAGTATGTGTTAATTTGCAGATGATTTTGGTTTTAGTGGCATATCGTTGTTGATTCGAGTAATTTTGAAAGTAGTGGTCATTGATATTGTTGTTGGGTTTGTGGTACTAGAACAAGAAAACTACATTTAAGAGATTTGTTGATTCCTTGGACCGTCGGACATGATGGTGAAATTCATATCTATTCTTCGGTTAGGCTCGATAAATAATACTCCATGCATCCCATAATATAGAGCGCTTTTGACACAAAAACACTTTTATATTATCGGACAGAGGGAGTAGATTTCTTCAATGGCTGATAAGATCTTATCTTTATGTATAATTAAGGTGATATTGCATCATTGTTAGAAATATGCACGATCTGCTTTGCCTCCTATACAATTTTTTTTAACTACCAAATATGAGAAACGTGGTATACCTCCTGCAGTTGTTGCTTGCATGTTGACAGGTGAGTATGCTCCTAAAAAAGGAAAGAAATAGTCCTCTGCAAAACCTGAAAATTGTTTCGACCACAACCAGTTTATACTTTTCATAGGGAAAAAGTTACAATTTTGCTAAAGCACATCTAGATGTGCTCTAAGTATTGCACATCTAAGTCCTATGTCACTGATTTTATGCCAAGATTCGTGCAATCGTTTTCTTTTGCCTTTTTTCCGTTTCTTTTTTATTTGATTGACTTACTTAGATGTGCAATAATTAGGACACATTTAGATGTGCCCTAGACATACCCAAAAAGTTACCCTCATAGTCACAAGATACTGATGGCAAGATTTCACGGTAGAGTCACTAGATTTGGTGGCCAACCATTTAACACGGTCAGGTTCATCACTTAACCTAACAAGATTGATCTGTTTGGTTCTTTGTCCGGGACGTCTTTCTTTTGATTTTGACGATTGGAAACCTAGTGGTTCCTATCCCACCTCGTCCCTATCAATGCATGGCTCATCTGCCAAGTAGCAAGATTGAAATGCCGCTCCCATATGTTAGCATGGTTTACTGGCAGGAACTGAAAGCAGTAAAAAAGACCAGGAAGGCGGAGTTCTAAGATATGACAAGAAGCAACATATGTACACGAACTATTTACTGCAATATCCATAGTTTAAAGATGAGGAGATCCGAAATACACACTTAGTTGAGGTCGACATAAAGGTAGGAATTGCATTACAGATTTATAGTACTACAATATGATGACGTGAACTGATATGATATGAGCTTGAAATTGGAGTAGCAGCATGACTTCAATTACACAATCTGGACTCCTCTGTAAATTTACCAAGGAATGCGTTTCGATTTCACGACAATCATAACTGGCCAATTCAGGAGCAGGTATGGCCCCATCGACTGTGATCCTGAGAGACAGACGTGCATGGGTGCGCCAATAAATCCGCAGCCCATATGATTGTATTGTACACACAAGTTCAGTTACATATGTACTCTCTCTGTTCCTAAATATAAGACC
>NW_021183060.1:0-1568 GCF_002162155.2 Triticum dicoccoides | reverse complement strand
GGGGGAGTGTGTCCACGTACCCTCGTAGACCGAAAGTGGAAGTGTTAGGTTAACGCAGTTGACGTAGTCGAACGTCTTCACGATCCAACCGATCAAAGTACCGAACGTACGACACCTCCATGTTCAGCACACGTTCAGCTCGATGACGCCCCTCGAACTCTTGATCCAGTAGAGGGTCGAGCGAGAGTTCCGTCAGCACGACAGCGTGGTGACGGTGTTGGTGATGTGATCTATGCAGGACTTTGCCTAAGCACTACGACGCTGTGACCGGAGGAGTAAACTGTTGAGGGAGGCACCGCACACGGTTAAGAGAACAATTGACACCGCACACGGCTAAGAGAACAATTGATGTGCCTTTGGGGTTCCCCCTGCTCACATACATAAAGGAGGGGGAGAGAGGCTGGTGGCCAGGAGGGGCGCGCCATGGGAGGAGTCCTACTTGGACTCCTAGTCCAAGTAGGACCCCCCCCCTCTCTTCCTTTCTCCACCGGAGGGAATAGGAAGGAGAGGGAGAAGGAAAGGGGGGCACCGCCCCTCCTCCTTGTCCTATTCGGACTCCCTAGGAGGGGGCACGCGGCCACCCCCCGCGGGCTTCCCTCTCTCTCCCTTAGGCCCATGTTGGCCCAAAACTTCCCCGGGGGGTTCCGGTAACCCCTCAGTACTCCGGAAAAATATCTGAATCACTCGGAACCATTCCGATGTTTGAATATAACCTTCCAATATATGAATCTTTACATCTCGACCATTTCGAGACTCCTCGTCATGTTCGTGATCTCATCCGGGACTCCAAACAAACTTTGGTTACAAAAACACATAACTCATAACACAAATCGTCATTGAACGTTAGCGTGCGGACCCTACGGGTTCAGAACTATGTAGACATGATCGAGACACATATCCGATCAATAACCAATAGTGGAACCTGGATGCTCATATTGGCTCCTACATATTCTAGAAGATCTTTATCGGTCAAACCGCACAACAACATGCGTTGTTCCCTTTTGTTGGGGAATGCAGTATTTCAAAATTTTCCTACAATCATGCAAGATCTATCTAGGTGATGCATAGCAATCAGAGGGGAGAGTGTTGTCTACGTACCCTCGTCGACCGAAAGCGGAAGCGTTATGACAATGCGGTTGATGTAGTCGTACGTCTTCACGATCCGACCGATCCAAGTACCGAACGTACATCAGCCCCGCGTTCAGCACAGGTTCATCTCGATGATGTCCCTCGTACTCTTGATCCAGTTGAGGCCGAGGGTGAGTTCCGTCAGCACGACGGCGTGGCGACGGTGATGATGTTGCTACCGGCACAGGGCTTCGCCTAAGCTCCGCAACGGTATGATCGAGGTGTGTACCTGTGGAGGGAGCACCGGACACGGCTAAAAGATCAACTTGTGTGTCTATGGGGTGCCCCCTGGCCACGTATATAAAGGAGGGAGGAGGAGGAGGGCGGCCTAGGGCGCGCCTATATGGGGAGTCCAACTAGGATTCCCAATCCTACTTGGAGCCCCCCTCCTTTTCCAAGAGGGGAGAGAGGGAAGGAGTAGGAGAGGGAGAAGGAAAGAG
>NW_021183059.1:0-1022 GCF_002162155.2 Triticum dicoccoides | reverse complement strand
AAATCACTTAAATAATTATTCAACATTGCATACTAAATTCCTCTGCTTATTTAATACTCCTATCTTCAAATAGAATCATTAAACAAGCAAACATATGCAAACAATGCAACCATAACAGCAATCTGTCAAAAGAGTACAGTCCGTAAAGAATGCAAGAGTCATCATACTTCCCTAACTCCAAAAATTATGAAATAAAATTCCCACTGTAATAAATTTATCAGATCTCAATATGCAAAAATATTCAACATTAGACCATGCTCTGACTTTTCTAGGGAATTTTTGCAACAGCGGTAAACTTTCTGTTTTCAAACAGCAACATACAAACTAGCAAAATAAGCATGGCAAAGGCTATCCTTGAATTTTTTATTGAAACTAAAGAGGCAAAGCACAATTCTAACTAACACAAAGCAAAAACTAACAAAAGAAATTGACACTCCAAGCAAAACACATATCATGTGGCGAATAAAAATATAGTTCCAAGTAAAGTTACCGATGAACGAAGACGAAAGAGGGGATGCCTTCCGGGGCATCCCCAAGCTTAGTTGCTTGGTTGTCCTTGAATATTAGCTTGGGGTGCCTTGGGAATCCCCAAGCTTAGGCTCTTTCCACTCCTTATTCCATTGTCCATCGAATCGTTACCCAAAACTTGAAAACTTCAACCACACAAAACTCAAAACAAAACTCGTAAGCTCCGTTAGTATAAGAAAATAAAACCACCACTTAGGTACTGTAATGAAATCATTATAAATTTATATTGGTGTAATATATACTGTATTCTAACTTCTCTATGGTTCATACCCTCCGATACTACTCATAGATTCATCAAAATAGGCAAACAACACATAGAAAACAGAATCTGTCAAAAACCGAACAGTCTGTAGTAATCTGTATAAAACTTGTACTTCTGGAACCCCAAAAATTATGAAATAAATTGCTGGACCTGAGAAATTTGTCTATTAATAATCTGCAAAAAGAATAAACGTAAAAGCACTCTGCAGTAAAAAATGGCAGCTAATCTCATG
>NW_021183058.1:0-926 GCF_002162155.2 Triticum dicoccoides | reverse complement strand
GGCACGCTCCCCTCCCTCTGTCGAGGACGAAGACGACAGAGGAGGAGGCGGGCTGGGCCGCCTGCTGGCTGGGCCGGCCAGCTACTGCTGGGCTGCACAGGGAGGAGCCCCAGGTAAGCTTCTCCCTCTTTATTTATTTTTGTTTTCTAATTTCTGTCATTTGTTTTGATTTAAATAAAATATTAAATCATTTTATTACCTTATGCCAATTTTTGCAGGAGCTAGATATATTATTCCAGAGCTCCCCAACAGGTGGCATAATTTTTGGACATATATTAATATATATAACTAATATATTTCCAATGCAAATATTTATGCATTAATTCCAAATGCCCAAAATAAATACCTATGAGCTCTTAAAAATATTGGTTTGATTTTTATCTCTGTCCAATATTTTCAGAGAGCAACATGAGCATTTTCTTGTACCCTTTTGGAGAAATTTTTATTTGGGTCATTTACAAAAATGATTCTGAGGGTTTCACAAATCCCCATTTCAAGTTTCTGATGAAAGAGTAAACATGATGCAACACTCTAATGCATGACTAGCTAGGGTGTGACAACTCACCCCCACTCAAAAGAATCTCGTCCCGAGATTTGGGTTCCTCCGGGAAGAAGGCGGGATACTCGAGTCGAAGACGATCCTCCCTTTCCCAAGTTGCTTCATCCTCAGAATGGTGCGACCATTGTACTTTGAGAAACTTGATATTATGACGTCGGGTGGTACGTTCGGCCTGATCGAGGATACGAATGGGGTACTCTCGATATGTAAGATTATCTTGGAGATCAAGCGTTTCGTGGTCCACTCCACGGATAGGATCCGAGAAGCAACGCCTGAGTTGAGAAACGTGGAAGACATCGTGGACTCTGGAGAGGTGCGGAGGTAGTTCCAACTGGTAGGCAACTTCTCCTCGTTTGGCGAGAATGCG
>NW_021183057.1:0-2516 GCF_002162155.2 Triticum dicoccoides | reverse complement strand
TCTCTCACACTGCAACATCAAGATAGTGCCGCCTACTGACCATAAGGTCACCCATGCCTCTCAAATAGGATGGGCTAAGAAATTTGTTAACTCAGGTTGCCCAGTGTGGACATGCACATGCTTTATATTCTCCCCGTGTCTTCTTAGTTACACATGCATTTGGCTGATAGTTGGTTGGCTGATAGTTATTCTTGCAGAGATGTCCGGTCGACACATAAACTTGAGTTGAATGCTTTTCATTCATTGCCTTACCTTTGGAGCTTCATGTACGAATTTTCCTGATTCAATATGTTAAAATATATACGAGTTTGATGCGCCAACACTCTTTCTTGAAGTATTGTACAAGTTAAAAGTGAATTTACTATAAATTAGTACAGTTCATGAGTCTGCCACGTCATGAAAATGAGCAACCGGATGATCTTTGTATCCATCACCAAATGGGGTAGATATATGCACATCACAATATAAATCGGACAAATACATAACTAAGTTTGGTGTAGAAGACTAGAAGTACAGGCAGCGCTTAGCTGATTTGTTAAGTATCTTCTACTAATAATAATATGTTTATGTATCTAAGTATCTGGTTGTAATTTTTATTATTTTTTGTGTTCGATGTACTACCATGATTGAAGATGAATAGATTGAAAGTTTCCCACAAAAAAAATGTTTTTGCGTAGTCTTAGGTGCCTTTCTAATTTTGAAACATCAAACACCTAAAATTGCTAATAAATTTGCAGGCACTACTATTTATATATATACACACACACACACTTAAAAAAGCAATTTCTCAAGTTGCGCATCTTAGTGAAATGTCAGCACAATTTTGATGAGAAATGGGCGGGACCAACTACGCGAAGGAATGTGATCCGTGTATGTACCTTGAGAAAAAAAATTGAGTACAGCCAATTGATTCAACTGGTTCAGGCACAAGGAAAATGCCAGGATGAAAACCGCAATGTGCCACTGCATGTGTACTTAACGACCCTTATAACGGGTATAAACCAGCACAATATTTGTTGAATGTGGGTAACCACGGACCCTCAAAATGCCGACGCAGCAAAGTTGTCTGGCCACACTTTGCCATCCAAGTACAACAACCCTCTTATAGTGATGTTGCAAATCCTCAAGTTAGGTAGGTATCTGTGCCATCAGAATGAGAGGTGGGTGATGTTTATTTTTTTACATTATAGTGTGCTTGTAATATAAGGCTTGTCTCAGATGAGAAATAAATTAACATAAAAATAGAACATGTTGGCCATTATTCCTCAAAGGAGCTGCCCTCACCGTTACTGCTTCTCAACACTATTGTGGACGCCACTGCAGCCGTGTTGTTGTGTGTTTATAAAACTATATAAGACCATGTGGTTGTTGTCGAAACTTAGAGCAATGAATTTAAAAGAAATATAATTAGCATATATGAGAATAATGGAACGCCACATTCTCGTCGTATGCATGTTATATTGGCTTGCGGCCTTCTGGTTAAAATAATTGTTGCCAAAAAAAGAGGATGTGGAGAGCTTGCATGCGCTTAATCACTGCAACCTATCCGGCCATGGCACTACTATAGGGGACATACTAAGACGGTTTAAGCAAGCACGCCTCAGGTTGAGGCCGTGGAGGCAGCAGGCATGCAACATCGCGTCTCATTTCTGGGCACCGCTGGCATATCGTTCTCCACCTCGCCCCTGGCCAACACTGGCGTGCAATTGTTCATCTCGCCCTCCCATGCACCCGCGCTTGAGAGCAGTGTTAGGACCGGTGAGCACGCTTCTGGGAGCCCACATCTACCTGACAATACTGGTGCGTTTAAGATTTCACCAGTGGAGGGTTAATGGGGAGATATGGGGCATGCTGGTTAGAATGTTGGAAAGGAGACATGCAGCCACGCGTGCAGTCCCAATTGCAGGTCATCGAGGGTGCACGAAGGGCATTTGGCAGCAGGGCAAGCTGCTCCATTGGCTGTGCCTACCTCGGTTGCCTCTCAAGCCCCACACAAGCTTTGTTTTCGGTGTCTTTAGTGATGTCGCGGCACGGGCGAGGGATCGGGGAGGCAAGTTTTGAAAGAATAAAAGCCTAACCAGTCTGGGCCGTAAGGGATACAAAGAGATCGAGCGACTCTCTTGATGAGAGACATATATGCATGGGGTGGAGAGCGCATGACGAATGAAAATATTTGGAACGTAGGACGGTCGGAAATTTTGGACTGAAGGAGAACCAAGAAAGGATCTTGCCTTCAATGATCCTTCTTATAGATCCTACGGGCTATCCTGTTTACTAAATGTGTCATGCCCGGGTCGGCATGACATGGCCCATTTAGTAAAACATGCCTTCATAGGCCATGACGTGCAAGGCACGATTAGCACAGGCCAGGCCATGTGATGCCGTCCTAGCCTGTTTGCCCAGGTTTGATGTGAAGCCGGAGGAGCTTGGTGTTGGTCAGGTACTCGGCTAGAACTGAGGAGAAATCAGCTGTTAAGATGCACCATTTGAAAACATCGATGCAACAAAAAATTATG
>NW_021183056.1:0-2211 GCF_002162155.2 Triticum dicoccoides | reverse complement strand
GACCTACTTCTTCCTCCTATATATATTCATATACCCCGAAAACATCCAGGAGCACCACGAAACCCTATTTCCACCACCGCAACCTTCTGTACCCAAGAGATCCCATCTTGGGGCCTTTTCCGGAGCTCCGCCGGAGGGGGCATCGATCACGGAGGGCCTCTACATCAACTCCATGGCCTCTCCGGTGATGTGTGAGCAGTTTACTTTAGACCTTCGGGTCCATAGCTAGTAGCTAGATGGCTTCTTCTCTCTCTTTGGATCTCAATATAATGTTCTCCTCGATCTCCTTGGAGATCTATTCGATGTAACTCTTTTTGCGGTGTGTTTGTCGAGATCCGATGAATTGTGGGTTTATGATCAAGTCTGTCTATGGACAATATTTGAATCTTCTCTGAATTCTTTTATGCATGATTGGTTATCTTTGCAAGTCTCTTCGAATTATCAGTTTGGTTTGACCTACTAGATTGATCTTTCTTGCAATGGGAGAAGTGCTTAGCTTTGGGTTCAATCTTGCGGTGCTCGATCCTAGTGACAGAAAGGGAAACGACACGTATTGTATTGTTGCCATTGAGGATAAAAATATGGGGTTTATATCATATTGCTTGAGTTTATCCCTCTACATCTCATGTCTTGTTACCTAATGCGTTACTCTGTTCTTATGAACTTAATACTCTAGATGCATACTGGATAGCGGTCGATGTATGGAGTAATATATAGTAGTAGATGCAGGCAAGAGTCGGTCTACTTGTCACGGACGTGATGCCTATATTCATGATCATGCCTAGATATTCTCATAACTATGCTCAATTCTATCAATTGCTCGACAGTAATTCGTTCACCCATCATAATACTTATGCTATCTTGAGAGAAGACACTAGTGAAACCTATGCCGCCCGGGTCTATTCTCCATCATATAACTTTCCAATCTATTTTACTTTGAAACTTTTACTTTCAATCTATATCATAAAAATACCAAAAATATTTATCTTATCATTATCATATCTATCGGATCTCACTCTCGTAAGTGACCGTGAAGGGATTGACAACCCCTTTATCGCATTGGTTGCGAGGTTCTTATTTGTTTGTGTAGGTACGAGGGACTTGCGTGTGTCTCCTAATGGATTGATACCTTGGTTCTCAAAAACGGAGGGAAATACTTACACTACTTTGCTGCATCACCCTTTCCTCTCCAAGGGAAAACCAACGCAGTGCTCAAGAGGTAGCAAGAAGAATTTCTGGTGCCGTTGCCGGGGAGTCTACGCACAAGTCAAGACATACCAAGTACCCATCACAAACTCTCATCCCTCGCATTACATTATTTGCCATTTGCCTCTCTTTTTCCTCTCCCCCACTTCACCCTTGCCATTTTATTCGCCCTCTTTCTCCGTTCCCCTTCTCTTTTCTAGTTCGTCTCTTTTTGCTCGTTTCTTATTTGCTTGTGTGTTGGATCGCTTGCTTGTCATGATGGCTCAAGATAATACTAAATTGTGTGACTTTGCCAATACCAACAACAATCATTTTATTAGCACTTCGATTGCTCCTCTTACCGATGCTGAATCTTGCGAAATTAATGATGCTGGCCTGGGAAGCAGGGGCGGACCCTCGTTGACAAGCCGCGCGGGCTTTGATTCTCCGGCGAGAGCATGCGGCATGGGCAACACCCCCACAGATGGGGGTGGACGGGGTCCCGGTGGTGGTCACTACTAGGAAAAGGGCTATAGATGGAAATGACACTAATGGCGCACCAGACAAGTGGTGTGCCATTAGTATATACTAATGGCGCACCACCTTCTGATGCGCCATTAGTGTTGAAACTACTAATGGCGCACCCTGACCACGGTGCGCCATTAGTACCAAATTTTTTTTAACTAGTGCGCCTGTCCAAACATACTAATGGCGCATCCCCTGGTGGTGCGCCATTACTAGTTGTAACTAGTAATGGCGCACCAGCCAGAAGGTGCGCCACTAATGTTATTTTTTTATTATTGCTTTTATTCCTTTTTTTGCAAAAGTTCTAATGGCGCACCACCAGGGGGTGCGCCATTAGTAACCTGGATTACTAATGGCGCATTTGTTGCTGGTGCGCCATTAGTAAGTGGGCAGCAATAAGATATTTTGGACAGCCTCTCCTCCCACACTCACTTTCTCCCCACTTCATTCTCTCCACCGCCTCCTCCTTGTCTCGGGTGCCTCCTCTTTTTCACCTCATTT
>NW_021183055.1:0-914 GCF_002162155.2 Triticum dicoccoides | reverse complement strand
GCGGCGGCCTTTGGTCCCGGTTGGTGGCACCAACCGGGACTAAACGGGGCATTGGTCCCGGTTGGTGGCCCGTTTAGTCCCGGTTGGTGCCACCAACCGGGACCAATGCCCTTGTGCGCCCCGCGCCCAAAAGTTTAGTCCCACATCGCTAGCTGAAGGGCGCCGGCACTGGTTTATAAGCGCTGCTCTGCCTCCCCATTCGAGCTCCTCTCTAATGCAGGCTTTCGGGCCTAAACCTGCTACAGCCTGTGGGCCTATTGGGCCTCTACGGGCCTGAATCCTGGCCCATGTAGGGTTTCTAGTCGTATTCAGGCCGTGGAGGCCCAGTAGGTGGCATTTTTTTTGGTTCTTTCTTTTTTATTTCTACATTTTTTTGGTTTTTTATTTTTTTATTTCTACTTAAAACAAAATACTTACAGTTTTTTAGTGATTTCTTTTTGCTTTTAGGTCACAAAAATTATAAACTTTCTGTTAGTGCCATTAGTTTTAAATTTTAAATAGTTTAAATTTGAATTTTTAAAAATTTGTGTGAATCACTAGTTTATGAATAACTTTACTATAAAATTAGAATTTTTTTCTATTTGTTTTTTATTTCTACTTACAACTAAATACTTACAGTTTTTTAGTGATTTCTTTTTGCTTTAGGTCACAAAAATTATAAACTTTCTGTTAGTGCCATTAGTTTTAAATTTTAAATAGTTTAAATTTGAATTTTTAAAAATTTGTGTGAATCACTAGTTTATGAATAACTTTACTATAAAATTAGAATTTTTTTCTTCTTTGCTATTTATTTTTTATTTATACTTACAATTAAATACTTATAGTTTGATTTTAGGTCACAAAAATTATATTCTTTTTGCTATTGAAGAATATTATAGTTTTATTTTAGTTGATCATAACATAATATTTTAATT
>NW_021183054.1:0-1088 GCF_002162155.2 Triticum dicoccoides | reverse complement strand
GTCTAGCCTAGGACCAGCACAGTACCGTCGTTGAACGTTTATTCAACTTTGCATCTCTGAATTGATTATTGCTGACCCTTTTTGCTACCATATTATAAGCCTTCCCAGCTCCACATACATCTACGTCGTGCGTTTGACTCTCCCTGGTAATCGCTCTATCCAAGCTTTGAGAGTTTTTGACTACAACGGTTGCCGATCACCGCCTGCTGCTGGGTAAGAACTGGTAAGAATTTGAGATTTGCTTGACGGATTTGTGACACCCACCACCACCACTTGTTCGTAGTCTGTAGGATCATATTATTGTGTGTTTCTATTGCTGCTAACCATGCCAGGATCACAAGCCGACGAGATTGACTGGGAGAATTTATCGAACAAGGAGCTTCATGATAAGTTTCAGCAAATGATGACTGAACAGGTGCAAGATGTGCTGAACAATTTTGAAGAGGCCATGGAGAAGATCACCGGCCTTGAGAAGACGTTCGAAACAAAGCTCGATAACAAGTTTAATGAATTGCTCGCGCGTCTTCCACCACCACCACCCGCTGCACCTAACGCACCTCTTCAACAACAACAACAACGACTACCTCCACGTCGCGAAGCAGACCTCCGCCGAGCAAGCCGTGTTCCTCTTGCGTTTGGCCAAACTGTTGGTGCTGCTGTTGATACTTCTGTGGCTCCTGCTGCTGATGCGGCGGAGGATGATTATGTGGGAGATTATGAGGATGAGGTTGATCAAAATCAACACTACGTGCAGCCACCTGTACCACCACCAGCAGGTCGACCTCAGGTATATATTCGTAATGGTAGGCCTGCACCACCACCTCAGGTACGAGATGATGTCCATATTCCTAAACTGAAATTGAATATTCCACCATTTGAGGGTAGATATGTTCCTGATATATATCTTACTTGGGAGTTAGAAACTGAACAACGATTTACATGTTTACAATATCCTGAGGAGAGACGAGTTGCTGCTGCCGTTTGTGCTTTCACTAGTTTTGCATGTGTATGGTGGTCTGAACATTGTAGATTATATCCTATTCCAACTACTTGGGCTGCTTTGAAAACTGCTATGCGTACGCGTTGGG
>NW_021183053.1:0-1231 GCF_002162155.2 Triticum dicoccoides | reverse complement strand
CTGCAGCTAAGCCTCCGAGTGAGAGGGTTGCTCTTCACTCGGTAGGATTTTTGTAACTTAGGCGAGTGCTTGGACTGCAGCTAAGCCCCCGAGTGAGAGGGTTGCTCTACACTCGGTAGGATTTTGATAACTTAGGCGAGCGCAGGGCTGCAGCTAAGCCCCCGAGTGGAAGGCTGGCTTACCACTCGGTAGGATTTTTATAACTTAGGCGAGCACAGGGCTGCAGCTAAGCCCCCGAGTGGAAGGCTGGCTTACCACTCGGTAGGATTTTGATAACTTAGGCGAAACAGATTCGCAGCTAAGCCTCTGAGTGGGAGTCTGGCTCGCCACTCGGTAGGATTTTTACAAACTTAGGCGAAACGGATTCGCAGCTAAGTCACCAACTGAGGGGGAATTTTATTGGACAAAATAAAAAGTGACAGAAATTATGGAGGGACTATGACACTATTATTTTGAGGTCCATGAACTACAGAAGTATTTTATTGCAACTCATCCGAGTGATAAAACTTAAGTGTAAAATGGGCGGAGTAGCTCCGCGTTCCAAGCTCGGGGCTCGTCGATATTATGCTCGACGTTGTAAAGACGGTACGCCCCGTTGTGGAGAACCTTGGTGACGATGAAGGGGCCTTCCCAAGAAGGAGCAAGCTTGTGTGGTTTGTGCTGATCCACTCGGAGAACCAAATCTCCTTCCTGGAAGGCTCGACCTCTCACATTTCTGGCGTGGAAACGACGCAAATCTTGTTGGTAGATGGTCGACCGGATCAGAGCCATCTCCCTTTCTTCCTCTAAAAGGTCGACTGCGTCTTGCCACGCTTGTTCAGCCTCTGCTTCGTTGTAGATTTCAACTCGAGGAGCATTGTGGAGAAGATCACTCGGCAAGACTGCTTCAGCTCCGTAGACCAAGAAGAATGGAGTTCTTCCGGTCGACCGATTAGGTGTGGTCCGCAGTCCCCAGAGTACTGAGGGAAGTTCGTCGACCCAAGCTCCAGCCGCGTGTTTGAGATCACGCATCAGTCGAGGCTTCAATCCCTTAAGAATCAGTCCATTAGCTCGCTCTGCTTGTCCATTCGACTGCGGATGGGCGACTGAAGCATAGTCGACCCGTGTGCCCTGGGAGTTGCAGAAAGCTCTGAATTCCTCTGAGTCAAAGTTCGACCCATTATCCGTAATGATGCTGTGTGGGACTCCATATCTGAATATTAGTTCCCTGATGAAGCTAACAGCAGTACCG
>NW_021183052.1:0-885 GCF_002162155.2 Triticum dicoccoides | reverse complement strand
AAGGAGAGACGGGTTCCCATAGCATTTTGGAAACTTTCCCAAAATCGAGAGGTGAAGAGACTTCCTCGATCCGAGTTAATTTCCAAAGGAACACCATGGAGAGACACTATTCGGGAGA
This sequence comes from Triticum dicoccoides, assembly GCF_002162155.2. Classification (NCBI taxonomy): domain Eukaryota; kingdom Viridiplantae; phylum Streptophyta; class Magnoliopsida; order Poales; family Poaceae; genus Triticum; species Triticum dicoccoides. The sequence goes on along the minus strand of NW_021183052.1, from coordinate 767 downwards.
TGTATAAGTCTGCCAGCTGACTAGCGGTTATACTCTCACGAACAGGTAAGAAATGGGCTACTTTGGAAAGACGATCGACAACGACGAAGATAGCATTATTCCCTCTCTTGGTCCTGGGAAAACCGGTAATGAAATCCATACCAATTTTATCCCATTTCCATTCAGGAATAGCTAAGGGTTGAAGGGTGCCAGCAGGCCGTTGGTGCTCTGCTTTAACACGACGACAGACGTCGCAATTTGCAATATACTGAGCAATTTCTCTCTTCATCCTAGTCCACCAGAACCTCTGGTGTAGGTCCTGATACATCTTAGTACTACCGGGATGAATGGTGAGAGGAGATTCATGAGCCTCCTTAAGGATCAACTGCCGTAGACGCTGGTTCTTGGGAACCACTAGACGGTTCTCAAAGTACACAACACCATGATCATTTGTGGAGAAACAACTAGCACCTCCGCTAGCAATGTTCTCCTTGATCTTAGCTATTCCCTTATCTCGCTTCTGGGCAGCAATGATTTGATCCGTAAGAGTAGGTTTCGCCACCAAGGTGGAAAGAAATCCTTGAGGAACAATGTGAAGGTTAAGCTTCCGAAATTCCTCATGGAGAAGCGGTTGACTTTGTTGTAACATCAGATTGTTACAATAAGATTTACGACTTAGCGCATCAGCCATGACGTTGGCTTTCCCTGGGGTGTAGGTTATTCCTAAGTCGAAATCTGTGATCAACTCGACCCAACGTCTTTGCCTGAGATTCAAATCCGGTTGGGTG
>NW_021183051.1:0-1029 GCF_002162155.2 Triticum dicoccoides | reverse complement strand
TCCTCGTGGCCAACACGTCGTTTTATTTCCTGTTCAGCTTTGCAAGCAAGATGAAACAAATGGTCCATAGGATAACACTCTTCATGAATTAGTATCTCTTGAATATCACGGTTTAATCCTCCCCAAAATCTATCCATAAAATCATCTTCACTTTCTTCTAAAGAGGAATGCAACAAGGTAGTTTGTAAATCATTATAATATTTTGTTACAGTTTCACTACCTTGTTTTAAGTGTTGCAACTTCTTAATCATGTCACGAGTATAATAAGCAGGGACGAAAGTATGTCGCATGGCAAGTTTCAAATCATCCCAAGTAGTAGGTATATAATCAGGGTGTAACCGACAATATTCACTCCACCAAACCAAAGCATAACCAGTGAAAGAACCAACCGCAACCTTAACCTTTTTATGTTCATCGAAATTATGGGAAGCAAATATATTTTTTAGGTCGAACTCCCATTCAATATATAAAGCAGGTTTAAAACGGCCATTAAATGGTGGTATAGATACATGATGAGGACATGACTACCTTGGATATGACCAAAAATATTGCATATATGCATATTTGTCAGGTGATTTCTAGTGCAAACTAGTCAATAATCTATTTATGTTATCCAGAACAAAAGTACTTCACACACTTTTGTGTTTTGTCTAATTGCAGGTGTATGGGACATTTGTACAATCCACATATGAAGATAAGGAAGAAAGAGATGTTTATTTGCTGTCCAAAAAGTTCTCTCACGTCACTTTTGGCCCAAGAGAAGATAGAGTCCAAGTCTCTCACGTTCTGGATTCAGATTCGGACTGCACAGACATACCTGACTCAAAACGCACACAAGTTTTTCATACGGACTCCGAATTGGGTGATTCTTTTTTTGTTGGAAACTAGATTTCGTGCACTTTCCAACCCAATTGGAATCACCTTCAAATTCGTCCGGAGCGTTGAGTTGTGGACGAAACAATCTGATGCTGCAGCAGAATTCGAGTCAAACAACAAGTCCAAAGGTGTTACATCACCTCCACTTGGGCC
>NW_021183050.1:0-2120 GCF_002162155.2 Triticum dicoccoides | reverse complement strand
GCATTTTGAAACGGGCATAAAAAATTCAAAAAAATCAAAAAATTGGGAAACCTTCGCATTGTGTCATTATATGTGGCCAAGTTCCCAGGAAAAATAACAAACTTGTAATATGGCAATTATTTTAAAAAAGTGTTCTTAGAAACGAGCTATCACGTGTGGAGATCAATGGCTTTCAAGCCAAATGATCAACCTTATGGCCACATTCATGGCATAGTTTGTTCAAATGATCTCATTTTCTGCACAAGGGTGCATATTGGAAAGGCAAACAATGTTGCCTAAGGAAGTTTTCATTTTCTTTGCACGGAAAATTCATTTTTCATTTTCCGAGTGCCCAAAAGGAGGTTTTTTGGTGAAGGAACTACCAAATAATTGTTGCAAAATTGGACCAAATAATTTTTATAAAATACTAGGCCATATTTAATGCACAATTTACAAAATGGTTGGGTGTCAAAGTTTTTCATCCACCTCTCGTGAAAAAGACAAATTCCCGTCGATTCAGCGGGAAGCGGGTCAAATTTGAACTGCAGGTGCCTCATAGTTTGCTACTTATTTTTTCCAAAAACCATTTCTAGGTACATAAGTACCTATTTAATCAGAGAAACACCAAAAAAATTCCTAGATTCAACCACTTGCTAGGAACGGTCATTCCCACCGTTTTGACCGCATTTTGAAATGGGCATAAAAAATTCAAAAAAAATCAAAAAATTGGGAAACATTCGCATTTTGTTTGGCCAAGTTCCTAGAAAAAATAACAAACTTGTAATACGGCAATTATTTTAAAAAAGTGTTCTCAGAAACGAGCTATCACGTGTGGAGATCAATGGCTTTCAAGCCAAATGATCAATCTTATGGCCACATTCATGGCATAGTTTGTTCAAATGATCTTATATTGTGCATAAGGGTGCATATTGGAATGGCAAACAATGTTACCTAAGGAAGTTTTCATTTTCTTTGGACGAAAAAACCATTTTCCATTTTTCGAGTGCCCAAAAGGAGTTTTTTTGTGAAGGACCTCCCAAATAATTGTTGCAAAATTGGACCAAATCATTTTTCTAAAATACTAGGCCATATTTAATGCACAATTGACAAAATGGTTGGGTGTACAATTTTTTGATCCACCTCTCGTGAAAAAGACAAATTCCCGCCGATTCAGTTGGAAGCGGGTCAAATTTGAACTGCAGGTGCCTCATAGTTTGCTATTTACTTTTTCCAAAAATCATTTGTAGGTACATAAGTACCTATTTAATCAGAGTAACACCAAAAAAATTCCAAGATTCAACCACTACCTAGGAACGGTCATTCCCGCCGTTTTGACCGCATTTTGAAACAGGCATAAAAAATTCAAAAAAAATCAACAAATTGAGAAACCTTCGCATTGTGTCATTATATGTGGCCAAGTTCCCAGGAAAAATAACAAACTTGTAATACGACAATTATTTTAAAAAAGTGTTCTCAGAAACGAGCTATCACGTGTGGAGATTAATGGCTTTCAAGCCACATGATCAACCTTATGGCCACATTCATGGCATAGTTTGTTCAAATGATCTCATATTGTTCACAAGGGTGCATATTGGAATGGCAAACAATGTTGCCTAAGGAAGTTTTCATTTTCTTTGCACGGAAAATTCATTTTTCATTTTCCAAGTGCCCAAAAGGAGGTTTTTTTGAAGGAACTACCAAATAATTGTTGCAAAATTGGACCAAATCATTTTTATAAAATACTAGGCCATATTTAATGCACAATTGACAAAATGGTTGGGTGTCAAAAGTTTTGATCGACCTCTCGTGAAATAGACAAATTCCCGTCGATTCAGTTGTAAGTGGGTCAAATTTGAACTGCAGGTGCCTCATAGTTTGCTATTTATTTTTTCCAAAAACCATTTATAGGTACATAAGTACCTATTTAATCAAAGAAACACCAAAAAAATTCCAAGATTCAACCACTAGCTAGGAACGGTCATTCCCGTCGTTTTGACCGCATTTTGAAACGGGCATAAAAAATTCAAAAAAATCAGAAAATTGGGAAACCTTCGCATTGTGTCATTATATGTGGCCAAGTTCCTAGGAAAAATAACAAACTTGTAATACGGCAATTATTTTAAAAAAGTGTTCTCAGAAAC
>NW_021183049.1:0-2522 GCF_002162155.2 Triticum dicoccoides | reverse complement strand
AGAAAAGAATATACTGAGGATAATTACAGGTAATGATTGATCAAAAGGATCACTACAGCTAGCTTGAGACTTAAATTACAGAAAGAAATCACTTACAGACAATAGCAACTAATGATAGATTTGTCGAGTGCGTCTTGATTGTATAACTGAAACAGTTCAGTATACTCAACGGACACAGCTTTCTCATGGAAGTAATGCTCCTCCTTGACATTCACCATGAGGGACAATCAATCTGAAATCTTGGTAATGTTCATGTACCATTGATGCAATTCATACATTCTCGTTGGGAGGTTCTTGACCTTGTCTAGCTTGACCAAAGGTTGGCCCCGAACATATTTCCGTTTTATTTCATACTCTCTAAGCAAAGGCATGGGCTCGATCTCGAGGAGTTGTCCAACAGTGATGTTGAGAACTTCAGCCTGCATTATATGCTCCTCCGTTATTACCACATTGCCCACCTTGGGAACATGCACTGTTTGCCCACAATAATATTGGGCGCGCGTACTGTCACGTGTTCTTCATGGATATATTCTTCATTTTGACGTGTAGCTCGCAGTTAGTGTTCTCCGTGATGTCATCCACGGGGTATCTACCCAGCATTGCGTCGTCCGGGACGGAACCCACGCTACTTCTCGGCATGGATGGGCCGGTGCTATCCAATGCAGGATCATCCGCTAGCTGCTGCAGTTGCTGAGACCCCCTTTGCTGGGTAAGTGAGTCGATATGCTCCTGCTGCCGCTGGAATTTGACTGCCAATTCTGCTTGACTTTCTTCTAGGCATTGAAGGCGTTCATAGTCCCGCTTCCTCTGCTCCTCCTCCATCTTCCTCTTCTTCTCCTCCGCAATCTTATTTCTCACACGGGTTCTGTAGTTGGTGTTCCATTCTGAAAACCCCTCATACCACGGAATAGCGCCCTTGCCTCGTGTTCTTCCCGGGTGTTCAGGATTTCCCAGGGCACACGTAAGCTCGTCGTTCTCTCTGTTGGGCTGGAACACCCCCGATTGTGCCTCTTCTATTGCAACAACTATCACATCGTCGGCTCCCTTCAGACTTGCCCTCGTCGAAACATTGCCTGTCTCCGGGTCCAACTCCCCCCATGTGCATAGAACCAAGTCCTGACCCTGGGGGGCCAGCTCTTATTAACTGGAGTGACACCTGCATCCTCCATCTCTTTCTCAGACTTATCCCACTTAGGCATTGCCACCACATAGCCGCCTGGTCCCAGCTTATGGAACTTATCCTTTTTTTCGGCATTCTTCTTGTTTATTCTCGACCGTTCCTTAGCTAATTCTGACTCCTTGAATTTCACGAAATCGTCCCAATGAGCACGTTGGTTCTCTAGTGTTCCCTTGAATACTGGAGTCTTCCTTCCTCCCTTGACGTACTTGTTCCATTCACGATTCTTGTGGTTCTTGAATGCAACCGCCATCTTCCTAAGAGCAGCGTCCTTGACTTTCTGCACATCTGCTTTTGTGAAATGATCTGGTAGGGTGAAATGTTCCATGAGAGTATCCCAAAGCAGATCTTTTTGATTCTTGTCGACAAAAGTAACATCTGAATGTGGCTTTGCTGGCTCTCTCCATTCTTGAAGTTTGATCGGGAGTTGGTCCTTCACAAGAACTCCACACTGACGAACGAACTTGTCCGCAATCTTCTTAGGCGCTAATGGTTCGCCAGTAGGGTTGCATGCCTTGATATTGTACTTTACACCCTGCTTCAACTTTTTGTTCGGGCCTCGTTTCGTCATTTTGCCTGAAGATTTGCTCGATCCGGATGGCTGAAAGAACAAAGATCGATTCGTTAATATATCTTCAAGTCATTTAAAACATGTGATGAGATCACCAGATGCCTGCTTATATAAATATATATACCTCGCCGGTCTTTGTTGTTTCAGGATCAACATGTTCTTCGTCATCATCATAATCGTAGTTCATGACTTCATCAATTCGATCGTCGCGATCGAATATCATATCACCCTCTCCGGTGTTGTTTAGAAATTCGGAGCCGTCATAATCTTCTTCATTATGATCATCATCTGGCCCGCGTATCATATCGAACATGGTCTGTTCTCCCTCTTTGTCGGTATTGTCTGCCATAGCTTTTATTTAACTAATCCAAAAGAAATATAAAACAATTTAGTATTCAAATTACATCGTCTCGAATAATAGATATAATCTCGAATACATCGTCTAGAATAATAGATATAATCTCGAATACATCGTCTCGAATAATATATAATATTGAATAGTACATCACTGGCTAGGTAGCTAATAAAGATCGAATACTACAGAAGAATCTAGGACACTCGCGGTTCCTGCGGCGCGGGCGGTGGACACCCAAAGAGAAGGAACCCTCACAGGATCATAGCTGAAGTGAGATCCCCGAAGAAACTGCCAGGTATTGGAGAACCTACCGCCCTCTAACGCAACCATGTAGCGATGGACGTGCTCGTCCTCCTCCCTAACACGGCGACGTACCACCCCCAGCGGGGCCGGGTCCCTCCGCACCGAAACTGGCCCAC
>NW_021183048.1:0-963 GCF_002162155.2 Triticum dicoccoides | reverse complement strand
GGCGGCGCGGCGTGGGGCGGCGGAGAGGAGAGGAGAGGTGTTGGTTTGATGTGTTTAGAGGGGGGGGTGCTTGGGTATTTATATTGGGGAGGGGAGGGTTTTGCTTGGGGTAGGGGACAAGAAATAGACTAGGATTAGGAAACAAAAGGAAAAGATCTAGAAATAGATACGGAATAAACGAACATAGGACAAGAGTCCTACTAAGACTAGGAAAGCAAGAAGCGGCGGCTCCCTGGTGCACGCGCGCTATGGCCTCTTGGTCGGCCGGCGGCTAGTGGCTTGGGCCTTTGGCCCAAGGCGCTGCGGATTTTTTTTTTTAAACGGTCTCGCGCGCAGAAAAATAAATAAAAGAAAATCTAAACGAACTCCAAAATTAATAAAGTAAATTTTCCCCGACTCCTAAAATGAGCCGAACAAAATGAACTTTTCTCCGGACCTAAAATAAAATTTTCAAAAACGCGCATTTTCCCTATCCGAATAAAATGCAAATAAAACTCCGGCAAACAAAATTTGATCTATTTATTAAATCTTCATTTTCCTAAATTTGGGAAAGTCATATTATTCCCTCTCTTATATTTTTGATAACGGAAAATAATTGAAGATGAAATAAATAAATCAAATGATCCTCTTTTCAATTCGAGAAAACTCTCAAATATGAAAATAACGAATCTCCAACTCTCTCCAAGGGTCCTTGAGTTGCGTGAAATTTCTAGGATCGACCAAAATGCAAGAAAATAAAATATGCATGATGATCTATTCCAAATTGAAAATAAATTCAAAGGGGCTTTGAATTTAATTCTTTGAAACTCCCAACTCATATTTCATATAATTTGAAGAAGTCATTTTATCTTCTCTCGTGAAAATCATTGAGTCGCATAAAGTTTCAGAATTGGGATATTTCCAAATGAAATTCAAATATTCTCAACACCCCTTGTCATTTAAATAAATGGAAGAAGTCATGTC
>NW_021183047.1:0-2393 GCF_002162155.2 Triticum dicoccoides | reverse complement strand
TGGTGAGAGATGCCTATCTTTTGGAAAAACGAGTTTAGTTTCTCGTACTCACCACCCCAGTCTGATTGCATGACAATGATTTTACAATCAAATTTTCTCTCAACTAGAGCTTGAAAGTTATGGAAAACTTGAAAGACATCGGAACGTTTCTTAAGGAGATAAATCCATGTGAATTTACTGTAGTCGTCAATAAAGCTCACATATTAAGTGTGTCTAGCAACGGAAGAGGGTGCTAGACCCCACACATCAGAAAAAATCAATTGCAAGGGTTTAACAGACACACTAGTAGAAATAGAATATGGTAATTGATGACTTTTTGCATGCTGGCATGAATCACAAATAGTTTCACAATTTCGCTCACCAACAAATGGGAGTTTATTCTTGCTAAGAATTTGATAAACAATGGAAAAAGATGGGTGGCCCAAGCGATTGTGCCACCTTTCTGAAGAAACTCTAATGGCTCCAAAGGCTTGTTTATTGAACTTGCAAAGTGTAGGAATCAATGGGTAGAGACCATCCACGCATCTACCGCGATAAAGGACCTTCCGTGTTGCCTGATCCTTGATCAAAAAGAAAAATGGATGAAATTCTATGAAGACCCCATTATCAAGAGTGATTTTATGAACAGAAGCGAGACTTTTTGATGCATGTGGAACAAGTAGGACATCATTGAGACGAATATCGCTATAAGGGGTTTTAATAGTAGATTGACCAACGTGAGTTATCATCATACCTTGACCGTTTGCTGCGGTGTTGATTTGATCATGGCCGTGGTACTTCTCTTGCATGGTCATCCTTTCCATGTCGGGGGTGACATGTTCAGCAGCACCGGTATCGGCATACCAGTTCGTGTCCACACCATAGGACACATCTGCGGCGGCGGCAACTTTCTTCTTCTGTGAATTTTCTTCATAGCGCTAAAGACAATCTTTTGCTATGTGGTTAGTTTTTTTACAAATTTGACATTTGCCCTCATACTCATCATATCATTGGAAGTTGTTGCCGCCGCCATAGCCACCACGGTAGCCACCGCCGTAGCCACCTTGGCGCCCCTGGTTGTTGTTGTAGAAGGAGCACCCTTGATCGTTGTTGTTGTAGTGGTGACCGCGGCCACCGTTGTTGTGGTAGACAGGACCACCACCATTGCCGTTTTTGTTGTAGTTGGGGTTGTTGTAGCCGCCACCGCCGTTGTTGCCTCCACCACCACCGCGGTACCCGCCACCACCACCATTAGTGGGTTTGGCCGAGCCTCGGTAGTTGTTTTTGTAGCCACCGCCGTGATTCCTCGCAGCCATGTTGGCCGAGGATTTGAAGCCACCCACACCTGAGCCATGGAAAAGCTCAACCCTTGGTCAAAGTTCGCCACCATGGCAAACAACTCATCAACGGAGACGGGCTTGACGCGGACATCCAGGGCCGAGATGATGGACTGGTAATCCATGTCCAGCCCCGCGATGATGAATGACAGTAGCTCCAGTTCCCCGATAGGCCTTCCTGCAGCTGCAAGTTCATCCAAAAGAGAGCTCATATGACCAAAATAAGCAGCAGCAGATTGGGAACCTTTGTGGGCATTGGTCAGAGAGATTCCGAGGTTATTCACACGGGATGCGGATTGGGCTGTGAACATGTTTGCAAGAGATGTCCAAATTGCATGCGATGTCTCCATCGAGGCAACCTGAACTAGGATTTCTTTGGAGAGATTTCTCAGCAGGTAGTCTACGATCTGCTGGTCTTGGATTAACCAAGGGGTGTAGGCTGGATTTGGAACAATTTGTTCCTTTCCTTCAGAGTTCTTGGACGAGATTGTTTTGGTAGGTTCAGGGATTGTTTGGTCAAGATACCCATAGAGGCCGGCTCCCATGATCTGAGAGCGAGCCTGGGCACGCCATAGGATGTAGTTGGTGCGTCTAAGGGGTTCGGAGATTGTGTTGTTCAAGCTAGAGAAAGAAGCCAAACTGGAGGAAGAAGACATGGCGCTAGGTTCTGATCTGAAGGAGGTTTTTGATGGCGGCTAGGTTTGATCTGGTGGAGAGCCAGATGTGGAGGAAGAAGATGGCTCTAAATACCATGTTAGGATTGGTAAAGCATCTCAACTCTCATACAGAGAGCCCGCGAGGTATATATTGATTGTGACGAGAGGATTAGTCTCGTAGGAGTACATGGTGTGGTTGAGATCTCCAACCGTGGAGGAGGATTACATGAGAGGGAGAGAAGAAAGGATAGAAAGATAAAAAGATCCTCTAACTACTCTCCTAATCCTATACGTGAAGCTCAAGGCTACCACGTACGTTACAATATTTCCAACAGTATTCACATCTTTTGGTAGATCTCATTTCCGTACTGAGTCAGGGGGTGTGATGGTGCCAAGAGGGATCGGTGAATTGCAAGAGTTA
>NW_021183046.1:0-2844 GCF_002162155.2 Triticum dicoccoides | reverse complement strand
CTCTCTCTCTCTCTCTCTCTCTCTCTCTCTCTCTGAGGTATCACGCCTTTAGCACTTCAAAATTTCCGCATCATATCCTTCCTTTCTCCAAATTTAGCTCCAATTCATAGTCATGCTTCAGTTTGATTGTATCTCATAACTCATGGATGGAAGCAAATCTATATTACAAATATTTTATGGACTTCAACACCAAATCCTGCTACTCTCTGTCGAGCACCATGACCGATTTACGATGAGAATGCTCAAAAGTTCCTCTGTGATGGCAAGCTCCTTCTGAATTCATGTATTTAATAACGTTACAGTTTTAGATGCATTTGTGCTAGTTATCTTATATTCCTCTTCGACACACTAAATTACAAATAAGCGTTGTTTCGTTTGCAGTAGTGGTATCTATTTGCTTTAAAACATCGATATCACAGGGACAGCTCGAACGCAGAACACGGAAACATACACAACAAACGTGCGCGGATACCGATACGAGAGCTGACGTTCCAACCCTGTCCACCAAATGTCGGTCCCTGTTTTTCCTATCTTTGAGGCACCCCAAATAACTATAGGTGTAACACAACTCATCCATAAATAGCATCGAAATATTCCAGTGAAACAATAGTTCAAATATAAATTACAATCAAAGTATAAAGTTTTTAAATAAAATTGTTCCAATTTAAATTCAACTTTGTCCGACATATGTTTTAGTTGTCCCTTGAAGCGTCTACATATGCTCAATCAAATCATTCCGAAGCTACTCATGAGTTCCTTGATGCCGAATATGTTGATGCATTTGATTGAAATCCTAAAACGTCAGTGGATCCGGTGGTGGAGGTTTGACAGGATCACCCATCCGCTCAAAATCCAGACCAATGCAAAATGCCTTACCCTCATCCTCCACAATCATGTTGTGCATGACCACAAGCTGTCATCACCATCCACAACGTCTCTGTATCTCATATTTTTGTAGGTACTCAAACAACTGCAAAACGGTCTTGGAGCACTCCAAATGCCTCTCCACATATTTTCTAGCTTCTTCTTGTCTTTGGCAAAGTGAGATTTTTTTCTACCCTTTGGCTCAAAGATGGTGTTTACGGAGGTCGCCCACGAAGGATATGTATCATCACAAAGATAGTAGCTCATGTGGTAGTCATGAACATTGCTGGTACAGTTGCATGGAAGCTAGTCCCATAGTCAACCTAGCGAGCAATGAAGGCCACTTCAGAATGTTGATGTCATTATGTGACCCGGGCAAGCAAAAGAAAGAGTGCGAAATCCAGCGGTCGATGCAACTGCTTTAAGAATGATGTGGGCTTCTTACAATGGTCTTGATATTGCCGTTTTTTGAGCATATGAGCAGTTCTTCCATTTTCAGTGCATGCAATCCAAGGATCCGAGCGTACCTGGACACCCTCTTGCTTTTTGATAGTGCTAGGAGCCCTCGATGTCTGCGATAGTTGGTTCTATCAAGTACTCTCCAAACACCTTGACCACCACAGTAGAAAATATGGCCACGGCGAGCGGCGCCGGCGCGGTGCTTTACGTGGCGGTGGGGGTGCTGCGGGGTGGCAGTGCCAGTGGATCTACTCTTGTGTCTACCACACCAAGATGCGCGCCCAGTGCAGGCTCCGGGAGACCCCATTCCCGGACTGCTGCGTCCACTTCTGCTGGCTCGAGTATTGTGCCATCTGCCAGGAGTACCGCCAGCTCAGCAACCCAGGCTTCGTGATTGACATCGGGTGGAACGCCAACGTGGAGCTGCAGAAGCAGCTGGGCCGCAGCGACGGCTCCATCATGCAGCCCACCACGCAGCACATGATATGACAGACACGTTCATTGTCGGTCTGTATATATATCGGTGCTGCTACCTTAGCTTAGCTATGTACCTGTTGGATTGGATCCATACTTAGTCTTTATTGATAGCAGATCGCAACATAGGTCCGTTGTGGTTGGTTTGCTTCTACCATTTAATAGGTAGGCATCCTTGTTACGAGGTTTCAGGTTTTCATGCTGGTAAGTAGTAACCATGAACTATCACAGTGTGATATGATGTACCTTTTGTGTGGCATTGATGTTTAATTATTTCTTTTGCTCCCAGGCCATCACTTGTTTGTCACGATGTTGCTTGGGTAGGAATATGAGAGTCGGTAATTAAGAGGGAATTGGGGATTCGGGGACGAGAACATATAATAGCCTAGTCAGTGCCTAATTTTAGTCCCACACGGACAAAGTCATGAACATACATGTAAAGTAAAGAGAAGAACAAAGAATTGGCAGAATACTATGGTGCGGCTAAGGAAATGGTGGAAGTTGAATCCCTTCATCAGTGCCTTTGTGCAAGTTGCGTTGCAAGGGTTCCATAGCAAGGATGAGCATCATCGGCAAAAGAGGGTCCCCCTCTTTTCTCAAAAAAAAAAAAGGCAGGCCTGAGACCCCATGCAGCGGTATGCATACTCAACGTCTCAACAGGCTTTCGACGTCGCATTGTTTCACAAGCCAAGATCATTTTGCCTCATCTTGCTGCATTAACAAGTGTCCATCTTGTTTTTAACCCCCATCTCTTTCAACAATCACTTTCAAGAAAAAAAATCCATCATTTTCAGGACAATCCCTTTCTACATTGATTGCTAAAGCTAATTGAGTAAAACAATTCTTGGGGCCTGTAAAATGTAATGTAGGAGCAGTAATGAAAAGCACAAGCAGCTAACCGTCCATGCTTTAGAAGCGTCACTACACAGTGTGAGCACCAGAACTTGTTAGTTGGAAAAACGATCTAGCAATAGGGCACCTCAAGCATGCATGTGTGATATGCTTTTGACCTGCACAGTCCACAACGGCCGGCCATACGGGACGGGA
>NW_021183045.1:0-1270 GCF_002162155.2 Triticum dicoccoides | reverse complement strand
TGTAATTCAATCAAGCAAAACCTAATGAACATGGTCAGAAAAATAATGTTCATAATATAAATGGTGAGTCAGAGTGGTTACACACCTCATCTTCCTAAGGACACTTGACATCTCCTCTCTCTTCTTCTTTGCTCTCTTGTGAGTACCAAGCTTTCTCTTGGCGACCTTGAGTGCACGCTTGTCCTTTCCAACCTTAAGAAGCTCAGTGATACGTTTCTCATAGGGAGCGAATCCAGCAACCTCCCTAATCAAGTTCCTGACAAATTGCACCCTCTTGGTACCTTTCTGCAAAATATGCCAAGATAACATTGTAAGAATAACTGCAAACTGGATAGACATGTTATAATAATTCAGCTGAGCATATAGGAGCATGTAAGTTAACTTTGTTTCAGCTTCACACAAGTTACAATTCGCTAAAAAAAGCCAGCTAGAATAGCCAAATAACAATTTGGTCCCAAACACAGCAAGGTCCTATTTTACTTTCAACATGACCTGACAACATGACCTGACAATAATTCAGTTTACAGCTGAGGACAAAGATTTTGTGCAGGACAAGGCTATTTGTTATCGATCAAATAAATGATTTAGAAACCATCAATAAGTAGGACTAGTGATTTATTATGAAGTTGCTTGGGTTTATTATGAAGTACTTTGATCATGTCTCTTTATTTGTACTGCTGCTAATATACTTTATATGATGATGAAGTGCTACTGAGTTGTGTGCAAATTTCATTAAATCAGTGATGTGTATGTGTACTGTCAGTTATGTGTATGTGCTTATTTTAATCCAGTGAAATATGGCACTGAACTGTAGCTAGCTAAACGGTAGTTTTGCTTAAATTGGTGAAATTTGGCACTGAAATGTAGCTAGCAATGCAAATATCTCAATGAATTCAGCTCTGTTTTCTGTGTGAAACTGTTGTTGTTAAATGAAGCCACATTCCAGTCCACATGCCAATGTATTTTCCATGTTGTGATGGAGGCCTTTTTTGCCTTGTCCACCCGAGAGGCCCTTGAGTTTGCTGGAATGTCGATTAACTTCCGTTCCAGCAAATTCGGGTACTCCATATGTCCTATTTTCAGCAAAGGTCATGCTGAAATTTTCTGTGAATTTTAGCATGACTTTGCTAAAAATAGGACATATGGGGTACTTGTGACTAATGCATGGGCCGGGGTATCTTAGTAGTTAATTAAGTAGGATCAAGTGCCCCGGCGTACTTGTGACTAATGCATGGCTTTTAGGGTGCCTCGGTGTCGATAAAAACCGAAA
>NW_021183044.1:0-1382 GCF_002162155.2 Triticum dicoccoides | reverse complement strand
CGCATACTATGATTATGAGATATGGCAGATGGACGTCAAAACAGCATTCCTTAACGGTTATCTTAAGGAAGAGCTGTATATGATGCAGCCGGAAGGTTTTGTCGATCCTAAGAATGCTAACAAAGTATGCAAGCTCCAGCGATCCATTTATGGGCTGGTGCAAGCATCTCGGAGTTGGAACATTCGCTTTGATGAGATGATCAAAGCGTTTGGGTTTATGCAGACTTATGGAGAAGCCTGCGTTTACAAGAAAGTGAGTGGGAGCTCTATAGCATTTCTCATATTATATGTAGATGACATACTTTTGATGGGAAATGATATAGAATTCTTGGACAGCATTAAGGCCTACTTGAATAAGTGTTTTTCAATGAAGGACCTTGGAGAAGCTGCTTACATATTAGGCATCAAGATCTATAGGGATAGATCAAGACGCCTCATAGGTCTTTCACAAAGCACATACCTTGATAAGATTTTGAAGAAGTTCAAAATGGATTAGTCCAAGAAAGGGTTCTTGCCTGTATTGCAAGGCATGAGATTGAGCTCGGCTCAATGTCCGACCACGACAAAAGATAAAGAAGAGATGAGTGTCATCCCCTATGCCTCAGCCATAGGATCTATTATGTATGCCATGCTGTGTACCAGACCTGATGTAAACCTTGCCGTAAGTTTGGTAGGAAGGTACCAAAGTAATCCCGGCAAGGAACACTGGACAGCGGTCAAGAATATCCTGAAGTACCTGAAAAGGACAAAGGACATGTTTCTCGTTTATGGAGGTGACGAAGAGCTCGTTGTAAAGGGTTACGTCGACGCTAGCTTCGACACAGATCTGGATGACTCTAAGTCACAAACCGAATACGTATATATGTTGAATGGTGGGGCAGTAAGCTGGTGCAGCTGCAAGCAGAGCGTCGTGGCGGGATCTACATGTGAAGCGGAGTACACGGCAGCCTCGGAGGCAGCGCATGAAGCAATTTGGGTGAAGGAGTTCATCACCGACCTAGGAGTCATACCCAATGCGTCGGGGCCGATCAAACTCTTCTGTAACAACACTGGAGCAATTGCCCTTGCCAAGGAGCCCAGGTTTCACAAGAAGACCAGGCACATCAAGCGTCGTTTCAACTCCATCCGTGAAAATGTTCAAGATGGAGACATAGATATTTGCAAAGTACATGCGGATCTGAATGTTGCAAATCCGTTGACTAAACCTCTTCCGCGAGCAAAACATGATCAACACCAGAACTCTATGGGTGTTCAATTCATCACAATGTAACTAGATTATTGAGTCTGGTGCAAGTGGGAGACTGTTGGAAATATGCCCTAGAGGCAATAATAAAAGGATTATTATTATATTTCCTTGTTCACGATAATTGTCTTTTATTCAT
>NW_021183043.1:0-1174 GCF_002162155.2 Triticum dicoccoides | reverse complement strand
GCGGCGCGGGGCGGCGGCGGCGGAGGTGGCGGTGCGACGGCGGCAGCGTGAGGTGTCGGAGATGGAGGGCGACGCTAGGGTTTCGGGTGGGCGGCGGCTTGGGTTGGGGTGGGGCCTCGGGCCTCGCATTTTAAATGGGTCCGGCGGGAGGTGTCCAGCTCGGGCACGACCCATAGTCGGTTCGCGAGTTTTTTAAAATGTACGGAGTAAATAAATAAAAAGAAATACCAAACAGAGTCGAAAAATTCCAAAATAAATTTTCACGGTCCTCTAATAAAATTTAGGACAAAGTGAACATTTATTTGAGCTAAGAATGCAATTTTGAGAAATGCATATTTTTTTAATTCAAATAAAATAGCAATAAAAATCCAATAAAAATATTTACTTGATTTTAACATTTTTCCTCCAATTTTTCTTTTATTTTGGAGAAGTCATTTTATCCCCGCTCTTTTATTTTAATAATGGAAATATTAGGAGAGAAAAACACTAAAACCAAAATGATCCTCTTTTCAAATTTGAGAAAATCAAATATGAAAATATATGAAATCCCCAACTCTCTCCGTGGGTCCTTGAGTTGCTTAGAATTTCTAGGATCAAAACCAAAATGCAATTAAAATATGATATGCATATGATGAGCTATGTATAACATTCCAAATTGAAAATTTGTGATGTTACAAGTGTACCCCCTTAAAATGAGTCTCACCCTCGAGATTCGAGTTGGCTAGAAAACAGGTGTGGGTGGTCCTTCCGTAGGTCTTCCTCTCGTTCCCAGGTGGCTTAATCCTCGGTATGGTGGCTCCACTAAACTCTGTAAAACTTGATAACCTTGTTGCGTGTGACTCGACTGGCAAACTCGAGAATCTTCACTAGTTTATCCTCGTAAGTCAAATCACTATCCAGCTGAATCGCTTCCAATGGTACTGTATCTCTCAGAGGAACATCGGCCATCTCTGTGTGGCACTTCTTCAACTGGGAAATGTGAAACACATCGTGAACTCCTGACAATCCTTCTGGCAATTCCAGCTTGTAAGCAACTTCTCCCATACGTTACAAAACTCGGTATGGTCCCACAAAACGTGGTGCTAACTTTCCCTTAACTCCAAAACGCTTAACTCCTCGAAGCGGGGACACACGAAGGTATACTCTGTCTCCAACTTTGTATACTATCTCCTTG
>NW_021183042.1:0-2683 GCF_002162155.2 Triticum dicoccoides | reverse complement strand
GAGAAGAGCTAGGTCGGATGAAACCCTTTTTCAAGGACTCATCGAGTTGTTTCTTAAGCTCGGCTAGTTCTAGGGGTGCCATCTTATAAGGTCTTCTAGCAATCGGAACGGTTCCTGGAATGAGGTCTATTACGAACTCAACATCCCTGTCAGGTGGAACACCTGGCAATTCCTCTGGAAAGACATCCGGGAAGTCACGGACTACCGGAACGTCCTCAAGGTCTGGCAAAGGGCTGGCGTTAAGAGAATATAATTGTCGCTTGGCTATTCGGGTCAAGACATTGACTATCTTGCCCGAAGGGTGAGTGAGTTGAACAGTCCTGGAGAAGCAATCAATTTTGGCTTGATGAGCTGACATCCAGTCCATACCCAAAATGATATTAATATCTGAAGATTTAAGGGCTATCAAAGACGCGAGGAAAACAAGTCTGTCGACTTGGATTTCATTTCCATGGCTTACTCTAGAAGTTTGCCATTTGGATCCCGGAGTTTGAATTACCATGGAGGTTGGCATATCACCGAATGCGACGTTATGCAAACGAGCATAATTTTCAGATATAAAAGAATGAGAGGCTCCTGTATCGAAAAGAACAGATGCCGGGTGGCAATTGACAAGAAGCGTACTGAGAACGATGTTGGGATCCTCTTGAGCTTCTTCGGCAGAGATACAGTTGACATGGCCACGTGAAGCGGTGACCGGCTTGGCGTGGAATATTTTTCCTGTCGGCTTGCCACGGCCAACAGCTTTAGCAGACTGGTTGGGGTTGGTCTGGGGGCACTCACGCATATAGTGACCAGATTCCCCACACTTGAAACAAGTCACGGAGCTGGTACGTGGAGGAGCATTGTTAGTTGGACCCCCATAGGGCTTGGCTGGAGCAGACTATTGAACAGGGCGAGGCGCCTGGAAGGATGGCCTCGGTGTGAACCTGGGTGGCAGGGCGGTGTTGGGTACCCACACGCGGCGCTTCTGAGGACCAGCACCGGATGAGGGACCCATATCACGGCCATGCTTGCGTGTTGCGTCATAGTCAGTCTGACCAGTTTCAGCACTGATGGCTTTGTTGACCAGTTTCTGAAAAGATGTGCACTCATGCAGACGGAGGTCACGACGAAGCTCAGGACTAAGTCCCTTACGGAACCTTGCTTGCTTCTTGGCATCAGTAGACACTTCCTCAGTTGCATATCGTGCGAGATTACCAAACTCCCTGCTATAAGCATCCACAGAAAGTCGGCCTTGGGTGAAACTGCAAAATTCTTCACGTTTACGGTCCATGAGACCCTCCGGAATGTGATGTTCACGGAAAGCCTCACTGAACTCAGCCCAAGTAGTGACATGGCCCGCCGGGCGCATAGCTCCATAATTCTCCCACCATAAACTGGCGGGGCCTTCAAGATGATATGCAGCAAAGATGACCTTGTCAGCCTCCGCTACCAGTGCGGAACGTAGTTTGTGAGAGATACTGCGAAGCCAGTCATCAGCGTCGAGAGGCTCGACGGAGTGGTGGAACGTGGGTGGATGTAATTTGATAAAATCACTGAGTGACACCACGTTAGTCCTCTGATGGTGTGCTGTGTTCTGTTCAATACGCTCCAACAAACGGTTAGTCTCCCGCTTGTTTCTCTCAGCTTCCATCATAACCTCGGCTAGTGAAGGAGGATGAGGCAGATTTACATCCCTGGCTTCACTGCCTTCGGCCTGCTCTTGAGAAGCAGGGTTAGCGCGCGTGTTGACCATCCTAGGAAGACAAGACAATGATTTAGTCAGGATGATAAAATTCCGACATAGGGTAAAAATGTAAGGAATAACTCGAGATGCAAGATGATCATCCATATGACATGGTAGATACAGAAACTGCTGCTTTATTCCATCGTCATACACACCATACAGGGTTTAGTACAAGACCAAACAAGTACTATTTCGGTGAAAGAGGATTACATCTCATCGAAGGCATCCCAAGCTCCTATACATTATTTTTCTACACCTCCGGAAAGAGTACAACTAGGTCATATCCCACGAGTCACGCGGGACGATAGACGACACGGCTAGTGCGAACTAGTGATACTACCACTAACTCAGACCGATCCGTAGTAGTCCTCGTAGAAGTCACCTCCATAGCCTGGAAGCTCAACATGATCATCCGGAAACAGACGATCTCGCGGAGCTTGTGGACCATAGGGGCTAGGATGAGGCCTTGGACCAACAGACGGTGGCCTGCGGGGACCGCGAGGTGGGGTGATGCCTCCTACATCACGCCAAACCATCACGTCTGGCAGAGCAGATCTCACAGGATAGAGATCGCGCATATCTGAGAATCCAGCTTGCACCGCCGGTGCAAACCGAGTCAAAGTGGCCCAGTGGTCAGCACGGGTATTGAAAAGCTCTAACCTCAAGGCCCGATTTTCACGGTCCTTATCCTCGAGCATCTCAGCAGTGGTGCGAGTCCGTGAATCCTCCTGGGTGGGGTCAGCATAGATAGCCTGGAGATACCCTTGTGCTCCCGGAAGTGATCCTGGCATATACCGGAAATCAGAGTCCCGAAATATACCAGATCTGACTCGCATAATGGTCATCATAGAGTAGGCGGCGTCCTGCACAGCCATCTCAATAGTAACCCCGAGTCCATAGGAGCAGTGAAGAGGCTCGGTGGATCCAGGATAAGATGGAAATATCCTGACGGTG
>NW_021183041.1:0-1068 GCF_002162155.2 Triticum dicoccoides | reverse complement strand
CGTGATCACATCCGGGACTCCGAACAACCTTCGGTACATCAAAATGCATAAACTCATAATATAACTGTCATCGTAACCTTAAGCGTGCGGACCCTACGGGTTCGAGAACAATGTAGACATGACCAAGACACGTCTCCGGTCAATAACCAATAGCGGGACCTGGATGCCCATATTGGCTCCTACATATTCTACGAAGATCTTTATCGGTCAGACCGCATAACAACATACGTTGTTCCCTTTGTCATCGGTATGTTACTTGCCCGAGATTCGATCGTCGGTATCCAATACCTAGTTCAATCTCGTTACTGGCAAGTCTCTTTACTCGTTCCGTAATACATCATCTCACAACTAACATATTAGTTGTAATGCTTGCAAGGCTTATGTGATGTGTATTACCGAGAGGGCCCATAGATACCTCTCCGACAATCGGAGTGACAAATCCTAATCTTGAAATACGCCAACCCAACATCGACCATTGGAGACACCTGTAGTACTCCTTTATAATCACCCAGTTACGTTGTGACGTTTGGTAGTACCCAAAGTGTTCCTCCGGTAAACGGGAGTTGCATAATCTCATAGTCATAGGAACATGTATAAGTCATGAAGAAAGCAATAGCAACATACGAAACGATCGGGTGCTAAGCTAATGGAATGGGTCATGTCAATCAGATCATTCTACTAATGATGTGACCTCGTTAATCAAATAACATCTCATTGTTCATGGTCAGGAAACATAACCATCTTTGATTAACGAGCTAGTCAAGTAGAGGCATACTAGTGACACTCTGTTTGTCTATGTATTCACACATGTATTATGTTTCCGGTTAATACAATTCTAGCATGAATAATAAACATTTATCATGATTATAAGGAAATAAATAATAACTTTATTATTGCCTCTAGGGCATATTTCCTTCAGTCTCCCACTTGCACTAGAGTCAATAATCTAGTTCACATCGCCATGTGATTTAACAGCAATAGTTCACATCACCATGTGATTAACACCCATAGTTCACATCGATATGTGATCAACACCCAAAGGGTTTTACTAGATTCAGTCATCTAGTT
>NW_021183040.1:0-996 GCF_002162155.2 Triticum dicoccoides | reverse complement strand
TTACGTTGTGACGTTTGGTAGTACCCAAAGTGTTCCTCCGGTAAACGGGAGTTGCATAATCTCATAGTCATAGGAACATGTATAAGTCATGAAGAAAGCAATAGCAACATACTAAACGATCGGGTGCTAAGCTAATGGAATGGGTCATGTCAATCAGATCATTCTACTAATGATGTGATCTCGTTAATCAAATAACAACTCATTGTTCATGGTTAGGAAACATAACCATCTTTGATTAACGAGCTAGTCAAGTAGAGGCATACTAGTGACACTCTGTTTGTCTATGTATTCACACATGTATTATGTTTCCGGTAAATACAATTCTAGCATGAATAATAAACATTTATCATGATTCTAAGGAAATAAATAATAACTTTATTATTGCCTCTAGGGCATATTTCCTTCAGTCTCCCACTTGCACTAGAGTCAATAATCTAGATTACACTGTAATGAATCTAACACCCATGGAGCTTTGGTGCTGATCATGTTTTGCTCGTGGAAGAGGCTTAGTCAACGGGTCTGCAACATTCAGATCCGTGTGTATCTTGCAAATCTCTATGTCTCCCACCTGGACTAGATCCCGGATGGAGTTGAAGCGTCTCTTGATGTGTTTGGTTCTTTTGTGAAATCTGGATTCCTTTGCCAAGGCAATTGCACCAGTATTGTCACAAAAGATTTTCATTGGACCCGATGCACTAGGTATGACACCTAGATCGGATATGAACTCCTTCATCCAGACTCCTTCATTTGCTGCTTCCGAAGCAGCTATGTATTCCGCTTCACATGTAGATCCCGCTACGACGCTTTGTTTAGAACTGCACCAACTGACAGCTCCACCGTTTAATGTAAACACGTATCCGGTTTGCGATTTAGAATCGTCCGGATCAGTGTCAAAGCTTGCATCAACGTAACCTTTTACGATGAGCTCTTTGTCACTTCCATATACGAGAAACATATCCTTAGTCCTTTTCAGGTATTTCAGGATGTTCTTGACCG
>NW_021183039.1:0-1204 GCF_002162155.2 Triticum dicoccoides | reverse complement strand
TATGTGTGGGATCTGACCATCTAGTTGTTTATCTTTAGTAGCCTCTCTTACCGGGAAATGTCTCCTAGTGTTTCACTGAGCCATGGTAGCTTGCTACTGCTCCGGAACACTTAGGCTGGCCGGCATGTGTCCTTCTTCGTTCCTGTGTCTGTCCCTTCGGGGAAATGTCACGCTTTGAGTACCGGAGTCC
Organism: Triticum dicoccoides; assembly: GCF_002162155.2. Classification (NCBI taxonomy): domain Eukaryota; kingdom Viridiplantae; phylum Streptophyta; class Magnoliopsida; order Poales; family Poaceae; genus Triticum; species Triticum dicoccoides. Next base: position 1,014 of record NW_021183039.1, on the reverse strand, counting down.
TGTTAGCCCGCTACAGCCCGGTTTACCGGAGTCCTGCTAGCCCAGTGCTACAGCCCGGACCCACTTGCTGATGACCGACACGTTCGAAGCTGGGTCATGGATGCCTGTCCCTGTAAGTCTGTGCCACTTTGGGTTTACGACTAGTCATGTCAGCCCGTGCTCTTTATCATATGGATGCTAGCGACACTATCATATACGTGAGCCAAAAGGCGCAAACGGTCCCGGGCAAAGGTAAGGCGACACCCGTGGGGATACCGTGCGTGAGGCCGCAAAGTGATATGAGGTGTTACCGGCTAGATCGATGTGACATCGAGTCGGGGTCCTGACAGCGTTGGTATCAGAGCTTGACTGCCTGTAGGATTACCAAGCCAAACTGGTCGAAGTTGAGTCTAGAAATTCTTTAGTTATATAAGGGAATTGATTGTGGGATGGAACGTAAGGCTCTTTTTACTCCTTATACCTCATGCCCTTCGGATCTGAGTTATCTTATCTTTCCTGCGGGGATTAAGAACTAGGCTATCTCTTCTTTCTATTAGGATCACGTGTTACTAATCAATAGACTTATAAGATTGTTGGATTTAAGTCTCAGTTCAGTTCTTACTACTTCCGTATGTTAATTGTTGATCTCGGAACCTTGATATTGTGCTTCTGAGTGGTTATGCCACCATTTTTGGTGATTGTCTCAAATCTTTTTGAGCAATTATAGCCGTTATGCTGTCCGAGTCATCCCAGGTTTCTAAATAGTCCGATGCATTTGCAAATCCCTTCCTTCTGTTTCCGATGTTCCCATGGGCCAGATTAACCACACTAATCGGTGTGTTGAGGTAATTATTGCCTCGACATATATGTTGGAATTATTATTATGACCCTAAGTGCTTAGGGGATCATCTAGTGGTCTAGCCATGATTTGTGTCCTAGTGTGAAGATTCTGGCCTTTATTCTCGGAAGCATCCCGTGATGCTACTTAGTAGTAGGTATTCTACTCCTGGGTTCTGAACCCGAGATTCACTCTAC
>NW_021183038.1:0-946 GCF_002162155.2 Triticum dicoccoides | reverse complement strand
GGAGTCCTGCTAGCCCAGTGCTACAGCCTGGATTCACTCGCTGATGACCGACACGTTCGATGCTGGGTCATGGATGCCTGTCCCTGTAAGTCTGTGCCACTTTGGGTTTACGACTAGCCATGTCAGCCCGGGCTCCTTATCATATGGATGCTAGCGACACCGTCATATACGTGTGCCAAAAGGCGCAAACGGTCCCGGGCCAAGGTAAGGCGACACCTGTGGGAATACCGTGCGTGAGGCCACAAAGTGATATGAGGTGTTACATGCTAGATCGATGTGACATTGAGTCGGGGTCCTGACAGCGTTGGTATCAGAGCTTGACTGCCTGTAGGATTACCAAGCCAAACTGGTCGAAGTTGAGTCTAGAAATTCTTTAGTTATATAAGGGAATTGATTGTGGGATGGAACGTAAGGCTCTTTTTACTCCTTATACCTCATGCCCTTCTGATCTGAGTTATCTTATCTTTCCTGCGGGGATTAAGAACTAGGCTATCTCTTCTTTCTATTAGGATCACGTGTTACTAATCAGTAGACTTATAAGATTGTTGGATTTAAGTCTCAGTTCAGTTCTTACTACTTCCGTATGTTAATTGTTGATCTCGGAACCTTGATATTGTGCTTCTGAGTGGTTATGCCACCATTTTTGGTGATTGTCTCAAATCTTTTTGAGCAATTATAGCCGTTATGCTGTCCGAGTCATCCCAGGTTTCTAAATAGTCCGATGCATTTGCAAATCCCTTCCTTCTGTTTCCGATGTTCCCATGGGCCAGATTAACCACACTAATCGGTGTGTTGAGGTAATTATTGCCTCGACATATATGTTGGAATTATTATTATGACCCTAAGTGCTTAGGGGATCATCTAGTGGTCTAGCCATGATTTGTGTCCTAGTGTGAAGATTCTGGCCTTTATTCTCGGAAGCATCCCGTGATGCTACTTAGTAGTA
>NW_021183037.1:0-953 GCF_002162155.2 Triticum dicoccoides | reverse complement strand
ACTTCATTTGTTATTTTTCATGCATTTACTGATTATTTTGAGCTATAAGACCATGAAATTGAAAAGCATTTGAAATGAATCTGAAAATGTTCCAAGTTGGCATGGTATCATCATTTCACCCACATAGCATGTGCAAGAAAGTAGAGAGGCTTACGGCAAAAACTAGATGCACTTCGTGTACAAAACAGAAAATCTCCTTTGAAGTATCGGGGTTCCATATGGAAATTCATCTGTTACAAAGGGATTTCATTTCTTTTGAACGTATTTGAATCCCCTTGTTTTTATGTGTTCAAAATGCACCATTCAAATCCACATCGTCAATTTACAACCCTTTCTGAATTCATTTGTTATTTTTCATGCATTTACTGATTATTTTGATCTATAAGACCATGAAATTGAAAAGCATTTGAAATGAACTCTGAAAAGGTTCCAAGTTGGCATGGTATCATCATTTCACCCACATAGCATGTGCAAGAAAGTAGAGAGGCTTACGGCAAAAACTGGATGCACTTCGTGTACAAAACAGACAATCTCCTTCGAAGTATCAAGGTTTCATATGGAAACTCGTCTGTTACAAAGGGATTTCATTTCTTTTGAACTTATTTGAACCCCCTTGTTTTTATGTGTTCAAAATGCACCATTCAAAGCCACATCATCAATTTACAACCCTTTCTGACTTCATTTGTTATTTTTCATGCATTTATTGATTATTTTGAGCTATAAGACCATGAAATTGAAAAGCCTTTGAAATAAACTCTGAAAAGGTTCCAAGTTGGCATGGTATCATTATTTCACCCACATTGCATGTGCAAGAAAGTAGAGAGGCTTACGGCAAAAACTGGATGCACTTCGTGTACAAAATAGACAATCTCCTTCGAAGTATCATGGTTTCATACGGAAACTCGTCTGTTACATAGGGATTTCATTTCTTTTGAACTTATTTGATCCCCCTT
>NW_021183036.1:0-822 GCF_002162155.2 Triticum dicoccoides | reverse complement strand
GCCGCCACCCCCTCACCGTAGCCACGCCCTCCGTCCACCCCATGCCGTGCCACCGTGTCCAGGAGCTTCGCCGCCGTCCACTTCATCGAGCTAGCCGAGCCCCGTGTGCTCGAGCGGCCCGAGACCACCGCACCGACCTCGCCCGAGCTCGCCGTCGCCGGAGATCCCCTTCAACGCCGTCGCTGCCTCAGCTCGTCCCCGACCCCGCCGGTGGCCTCTACGGGAGCGCTGTGAGCCTAGCTACTCCTCCGACCCTCTCTCTCTCTTTCCCGAGCCGTGTAGCCACCGCACGAGGATCACACGCCCGCACCGCCGCGGATCTCGTCGCCGACGTGCTTCCGGCCACACTCCGGCCACAAGATGGTGTCCATCTTACTCACCGAGTCCCGCAGCACCTAGCTAGCCACTCCACGAGCCTCACCGACCCCTCTAGCTCCAAGTTCATCTTCGACCGAACCCCGGTGGCCGCCAAAGTCGTCGCCGGCGCCAACTCCGGCCACCCCGACCCCAACGGACTCCACCAAGAGCTGCGGCTTGTCCTCAGCTCCACTCCGGTGGTCTCCGCGACCCATTTGGTGGCCGAAATGGCCAAAACCACTCCCGCCGCCGCGTCGGGCTCGCCGGCGGCTAAACGCCGGCGCCGCTGGCATTGACTTTGACCACGGGTGGGCCCTGGTTGACTCCCCTGAGTCAATGACAGGTGGGGCCCAGCCCTGTTAATTAAACAGGTTTAGTTTTAATTAAACTTTAATTAAAATAATCACCCTGACATGCGGGACCCACTGTCAGGTTTGACCCTGACGTGTTCCGTTGACCTGCTGA
>NW_021183035.1:0-2637 GCF_002162155.2 Triticum dicoccoides | reverse complement strand
CCAATGCTTGTCGATCCTGCACTTCACGTTCAGCTTTACAAGCAAGATGGAATAAACGAGTGATATTAGTATACTCCTTATAGTCTAGAATGGTCTGAATCTCTCTATTTAATCCACCCAGAAAACATGCAAGCATAGCTTCATTCTCCTCAACAATACCACATCGAATCATGCCAGTTTGTAATTCCTGATAATATTCTTCTACAGAATTTTTTCCTTGTCTTAAGCGCTGTAATTTTTGAAGCAATTCACGTTGATAATATGGTGGAACCCAACGAGTACGCATAGCAGTTTTCAAAGCAGCCCAAGTAGTTGGAATAGGATATAATCTACAATGTTCAGACCACCATACACATGCAAGACTAGTGAAAGCACAAACAGCAGCAGCAACTCGTCTCTCCTCAGGATATTGTAAACATGTAAATCGTTGTTCAGTTTCTAACTCCCAAGTAAGATATATATCAGGAACATATCTACCCTCAAATGGTGGAATATTCAATTTCAGTTTAGGAATATGGACATCATCTCGTACCTGAGGTGGTGGTGCAGGCCTACCATTACGAATATATACCTGAGGTCGACCTGCTGGTGGTGGTGCAGGTGGCTGCACGTAGTGCTGATTTTGATCAACCTCATCCTCATAATCGCCCGCATACTCATCATCCTCCTGGGTACCAGCAACAGCAGTAGTAGGAGCCAAAGAAGCACCAACAGCAGTAGCAGCGGCAACAGAATTTTGTCCTGACTCAATAGGAACACGCTGTGCTCGTCCATACTGATTCGGAAGGGGGCGTAGTTGTTGTTGTTGCAGAGGTGCGACAGGTGCAGCCGGTGGTGGAAGACGCGTAAGCAGTTCATTAAATCTGTTATCGAGCTTTGTTTCGAACGTCTTCTCAAGGCCAGTAATCTTCTCCATGGCCTCTTCAAAATTGTTCAGCACATCTTGCACCTGTTCAGTCATCATTTGCTGAAACTTATCATGAAGCTCCTTGTTCGATAAGTTCTCCCAGTCAATCTCGTCGGCTTGTGATCCTGGCATGGTTAGCAGCAATAGAAACACACAAGAATATGATCCTACAGACTACTAAGAAGTGGTGGTGGTGTATCACAAATCCGTCAAGCAAATCTCAAATTCTTACCAGTTCTTACCCAACAGCAGGCGGTGATCGGCAACCATTGTAGTCAAAAACTCTCAAAGCTTGGATAGAGCGATTACCAGGGAGAGTCAAACACACGACGTAGATGTATGTGGAGCTGGGAAGGCTTATAGTATGGTAGCAAAAAGGGTCAGCAATAATCAATTCAGAGATGCAAAGTTGAATAAACGCTCAACGACGGTACTGTGCTGGTCCTAGGCTAGACTGTGCTAGAGACGCGAGCCTAGAACACCAACAATATCACGGCGCGGCACATAAACAAGGGAAAAGCACACTCTGAAATTTTTTTTCGCTCTTTTTTTTGCGCTCTTTTTTTTGCGCTGCTTTTTTTTCCGAAACCTACTCCGGCAAGGAAACACGAATCAGAAACTAGATGGATCTCGAAAACAAACCTAATAAGCAAGAAACTCGGATTGGTGGTGGATATATGGTGGTGGTATATGGCAGCGGTGGTGGTAGCGGTGGTAGTATATGGATATGGATCGGTGGTGGTATATGGACACGGATTGGTGGTGGTATATGGATACGGATTCGGAGCGGTGGTGGTAGATGGTAGGGGCGATGATGATGGTGCGTCGGCGGCGTGACAACTTATGACCAGAACTCGAAACTCTAAAAGACTAGACTCTAAGACCAGCAACTAGACCGACGATGCAACCGCAAATTCAACAAAGCAAAACCCTAAAAAGATTATGCAAAGGCTCAGATTAGTTCGGATATGATGAACTAACCCTAATTTTTTTGTGGCTTTTTCGTGGACTGTAGGTATGAAGAACAGACTCGATCTAAACTACGAAAAACTGTAAAATCTCACCGAGCAACCTGGAAATCTGATAGCACTTGATAGAGGCAAGGGTGTCCCGTCTTTCGATGAGATGATGGATATCGCTTTGGTGGAAGTCGACTTTGACGATCCGACTACGAACGTGCGAGGACGTCGTGATAGAGTCAGGGTGTCCCGATCTTTCGATGAGATGATAACTATCGATTTGGTGGAGACGACTTTGACGATCCGACTACAAACGTGCACGACGTTGCGCCTTAGCAATCGCTAAACCAACTCCGAGAGGTTATTGACCACGCCGGAGCACAATCAACCTGACCACGAAGGTCTATTCCTGCAAGCAATCGAAGAAAAAGCAAGAATATGATAAAAGCAATCTGAATATTGCGAGTATATATGAAGTATTGATAAAGGTGGGGATCCGAAAAGTGGTCTTGGTCTGGTCGTTGGACACAAACGAAGCACACGAAGTTGCAATGGCTAACTTTTAACTAAACAAATCCCAAGGAAAAGCTACTAGATGGATCTACTTATATAGGAGCAAGGGGTGGCGGCCAAGGAGGTGGGAGGACGTCCCAAGGCAGCCTAAAACTAAATCTAGGTCGTACAAGGCCAATGGGCCCAAGTGGAGGTGATGTAACACCTTTGGACTTGTAGTTTGACTCGGATTCTGCTGCAGCATCAGATTGTTTCGTC
>NW_021183034.1:0-1185 GCF_002162155.2 Triticum dicoccoides | reverse complement strand
GACGAAACAATCTGATGCTGCAGCAGAATCCGAGTCAAACTACAAGTCCAAAGGTGTTACATCACCTCCACTTGGGCCCATTGGCCTTGTACGACCTAGATTTAGTTTTAGGCTGCCTTGGGACGTCCTCCCACCTCCTTGGCCGCCACCCCTTGCTCCTATATAAGTAGATCCATCTAGTAGCTTTTCCTTGGGATTTGTTTAGTTAAAAGTTAGCCATTGCAACTTCGTGTGCTTCGTTTGTGTCCAACGACCAGACCAAGACCACTTTTCGGATCCCCACCTTTATCAATACTTCATATATACTCGCAATATTCAGATTGCTTTTATCATATTCTTGCTTTTTCTTCGATTGCTTGCAGGAATAGACCTTCGTGGTCAGGTTGATTGTGCTCCGGCGTGGTCAATAACCTCTCGGAGTTGGTTTAGCGATTGCTAAGGCGCAACGTCGTGCACGTTTGTAGTCGGATCGTCAAAGTCGTCTCCACCAAATCGATAGTTATCATCTCATCGAAAGATCGGGACACCCTGACTCTATCACGACGTCCTCGCACGTTCGTAGTCGGATCGTCAAAGTCGACTTCCACCAAAGCGATATCCATCATCTCATCGAAAGACGGGACACCCTTGCCTCTATCAAGTGCTATCAGATTTCCAGGTTGCTCGGTAAGATTTTACAGTTTTTCGTAGTTTAGATCGAGTCTGTTCTTCATACCTACAGTCCACGAAAAAGCCACAAAAAAATTAGGATTAGTTCATCATATCCGAACAAATCTGAGCCTTTGCATAATCTTTTTAGGGTTTTGCTTTGTTGAATTTGCGGTTGCATCGTCGGTCTAGTTGCTGGTCTTAGAGTCTAGTCTTTTAGAGTTTCGAGTTCTGGTCATAAGTTGTCACGCCGCCGACGCACCATCATCATCGCCCCTACCATCTACCACCACCGCTCCGAATCCGTATCCATATACCACCACCAATCCGTGTCCATATACCACCACCGATCCATATCCATATACTACCACCGCTACCACCACCGCTGCCATATACCACCACCATATATCCACCACCAATCCGAGTTTCTTGCTTATTAGGTTTGTTTTCGAGATCCATCTAGTTTCTGATTCGTGTTTCCTTGCCGGAGTAGGTTTCGGAAAAAAAAGCAGCGCAAAAAAAAGAGCGCAAAAAAAA
>NW_021183033.1:0-1067 GCF_002162155.2 Triticum dicoccoides | reverse complement strand
GCCCACCCCTACGGTCAGCGCTGTCCACGGCCTCCAGTAGGCTACAAACACCAGAAACTACTTGCAACTCCTGGACAGAGAGCTAGGGTGAATAAGAAGTCGAGCGGGGTCATATTTCAGGGCCCAATGCATGGTAGTAGCTGTATCTTAAATCACACATACAGATCTCAGTGCTTAAGGTCGGCTTCAATGAAACAACCCACCATGTACTCCTACATGGCCTCTCATCGATACCTTTACCAAATCGTGTTCACCACACCACTCTCATTACCGACATAACCATTTCACTCTAGCCCATCACCCAGATGAACCAGACCTGACACGACTCTAAGCATAGCAGGCATAGCAAGGTAGGAACAACACATACACATGGCTCATACAACTCCTACACATGCTAGTGGGTTTCATCTAGTTACTGTGGCAATGACAGGTCATGCAGAGGAAATGGGTTCAACTACCGTAGCACACAGCAGTTTGAAACGCGTTGTCTTAATGCAGTAAAAGAGAGCAGGAGCGAGAACATGGGATTGTATCAATATGATCAAATGGTTGGTTGCTTGCCTGATGGTTCAATGCACTGATACCGTTCTTCGTTAGGGTAATCACGGTACTCCTCGGAGGCAGAACCTGTCGCAAAGGACACCGATACACAACCATCACCAAACAATGTGCAACAATATGATGCATGCATGAAACATGGCAATATGAGTGTGTTGGGCTAATGCAACTAAAACCAGAAGGGTTTGGACCAATTTGAATCAAAGATTCAAATTTCAAACTCAAACATGGCCTTTTAAAGTGCTTTTCCTTGTTCTGCTTTAAACATCAATTTAACTTGTTTGATCATGCATGAAAATAGTACAGATGGATAGATTGGATTTTTCTGATCATTTTTCATATATAATTTGTCTGATTTGGAGTTACAGAATAAAAGTTATGAATTTTTGAAGTTTAAATTATATTCTGGAATTTCCTGATTTAATTTAAATCCAGAAATAATTATTGCGCCAGCATGACGTCAGCACGACGTCAGCGGTCAACTGCGGCTGGCTGGGGTCAAACCTGAC
>NW_021183032.1:0-1039 GCF_002162155.2 Triticum dicoccoides | reverse complement strand
TCCGAAAGCAATATGGATTGTTTCTAGAATCGGGTCCTTTCTCGAGGAAAAGTTTCTCTCGAAAGAATTGAGTGGGAGGATGGTGGAGACTTGATGAGGTTATTGAACCGTCTCTTCAACTAGTGTGTGACAGGGCACAGGGAGTTGTTCCTGTGGCACCTACACCAATTGAAGTGGAAGCTTATGATATTGATCATGAAACTTCGGATCAAGTCACTCCCAAACCTCGTAGGATGACAAGGATGCGTACTACTTCAGAGTGGTACGTAATCCTGTCTTGAAGGTCATGTTGCTAGACAACAATGAACCTACGAGCTATGGAGAAGCGATGGTGGGCCCGGATTCCGATAAATGGCTTGAGGCCATAAAATCCGAGAGAGGATCCATGTATGAAAACAAAGTGTATACTTTGGCAGAACGGCTCGATGGTCGTAAGGCTAATGAGTACATATGGATTTCAAAAGGAAGACGGACAATGATGGTAATGTCACCATCTATGAAGCTCGACTTGTGGCGAAGTGTTTTCCGACAAGTTCAAGGAGTTGACTACGATGAGATTTTTCTCACTCGTAGCGATGCTTAAAGTCCGTCGGAATCATGTTAGCATTAGCTGCATTTATGAAATCTGGCAGATGGATGTCAAGACAAGTTTCCTTACTAGTTTTCGTAAGGAAAGGTTGTATGCAATACAATCAGAAAAGTTTTGTCGATCCTAAGGATGCTAAAAGGTATGCTAGCTCCAGCGATCCTTCTAAGGACTGGAGTAAGCATCTCGGAGTTGGAATGTACGCTTTGATGAGATGATCAAAGATTTTGGATTTATACAAAGTTTATGAGAAACTTGTATTTCCAAAGAAGTGAGTGGGAGCACTATAGAATTTCTGATGAGTATATGTTGTTGACATATTGATGATCAGAGATGATGTAGAATTTCTAGAAAGCATATAGGGTTATTTGAAAGGTGTTTTTCAATAGAAAACCTGGATTAAGCTACTTGAACATTGAGCATCAAGATCTATAAGGATAGATCAAAATGCTT
>NW_021183031.1:0-1042 GCF_002162155.2 Triticum dicoccoides | reverse complement strand
GAGATTGTGCAACTCCCGGATACCGTAGGAGTGCTTTGGGTGTGCCAAACGTCACAACGTAACTGGGTGGCTATAAAGGTACACTACGGGTATCTCTGAAAGTGTCTGTTGGGTTGGCACGAATCGAGATTGGGATTTTGTCACTCCGTGTAAACGGAGAGGTATCTCTGGGCCCACTCGGTAGGACATCATCATAATGTGCACAATGTGACCAAGGGGTTGATCACGGGATGATGTGTTACGGAACGAGTAAAGAGACTTGCCGGTAACGAGATTGAACAAGGTATCGGTATACCGACGATCGAATCTCGGGCAAGTACCATACCGCTAGACAAAGGGAATTGTATACGGGATCGATTGAGTCCTTGACATCGTGGTTCATCCGATGAGATCATCGTGGAACATGTGGGAGCCAACATGGGTATCCAGATCCTGCTGTTGGTTATTGACCGGAGAACATCTCGGTCATGACTACATGTCTCCCGAACCCGTAGGGTCTACACACTTAAGGTTCGATGACGCTAGGGTTATAAAGGAAGTTTGTATGTGGTTACCGAATGTTGTTCAGAGTCCCGGATGAGATCTCGGACGTCACGAGGAGTTCCGGAATGGTCCGGAGGTAAAGATTTATATATAGGAAGTCCTGTTTCGGCCATCGGGACAAGTTTCGGGGTCATCGGTATTGTACCGGGACCATCGGAAGGGTCCCGGGGGCCCACCGGGTGGGGCCACCTGCCCCGGGGGGCCACATGGGCTGTAGGGGGTGCGCCTTGGCCTACATGGGCCAAGGGCACCAGCCCCAAGAGGCCCATGCGCCTAGGGAACCCTAGAGGGAAGAGTCCTCAAGGGGGAAGGCACCTCCGAGGTGCCTTGGGGAGGATGGACTCCTCCCCCCCTCTTGGCCGCACCCCTTTCTTGGAGTAAGGGGCAAGGCTGCGCCTCCCCCCTCTCCCTTGCCCCTATATATAGTGGAGGGGAGGGAGGGCATCCATACCTGAGCCCTTGGCGCCTCCCTCCCTCCCGTGACACCTCCTCCTCTCCC
>NW_021183030.1:0-1368 GCF_002162155.2 Triticum dicoccoides | reverse complement strand
CCACTAGGCGGCCTTTGAAGTACAAGGCGCCATCATCAGCAATAGTGAAGGATGAGGAACTTCCTTCTTTGAGGTCTTGCTTAATCTTGTAGACTTCAGAGTCAAATCCCTGCATTGTCTTTATGGTGCCCACGAGATCGGGTTCAACAGCCAGGGTATAGAGGGAACCCTGGGAAACAACACGGAGATTCATCTTGCGGAACTCCGGAGGAGGGGGAGCGAGTGCACCCGGAGGAACAATATGGAGGTTCAGCTTTCTGAATTCTTCAACGAGTGAGGGCTGAACTTTGTGAACCTGGAGGTGGTTGCAGTAAGACTTGCGGCTCAAGGCATCAGCCATTACATTAGCCTTGCCTGGTGTATAGGAAATGCCCAAATCAAAGTCTGCAACAGTCTCCATCCATCTCTGCTGACGGAGGTTCAGGTCTGGCTGAGTAAACAGATACTTCAGACTTTGGTGGTCAGTGAAGATCTCGCAGCGATTACCGAGCAGGTAATGTCGCCACTGTTTTAGCGCATGAATGACAGCAGCAAGTTCGAGGTCGTGAACTGGGTAGTTCTCTTCGTGAGGGCGCAATTGCCGAGAGGCATAAGCAACCACTTTGCGCTCTTGCATTAGGACACAGCCTAATCCTTGACGGGAGCGTCGCAGTAAATGACGAAGTCCTTCTTAGTATCAGGTGGAGCTAGTACTGGGGCAGAAGTCAACTTGTCTTTGAGTGCCTGGAAGCTTTCCTGACATTTGTCTGTCCACTGGAACTTGACGCCCTTATGCAATAGGTTAGTCAGAGGCCTGGCAATCTTGGAGAAGTTCTCGACGAATCGACGGCAGTAGCTGGCAAGACCGAGAAAACTTCTGACTTGCTTAACGTTCTTCGGAGGAGTCCAATCGAGAATAGCCTGAACTCGTTCAGGGTTGACGGCAATACCATCCTTAGAGATGACATGCCCGAGATAGGTTACTTCGGGAAGCCAGAATTCACATTTGGAGAACTTGGCATAAAGTTGATGCTCTCGTAGCTTTTCCAGCACGAGGCGAAGATGTTCAGCATGTTCCTCTTTGTTCTTGGAAAATACCAGAATATCATCCAGATAAACCACGACGAACTTGTCGAGGTAATCCATGAATATATAGTTCATCAGGCGAGAGAAGGTGGCTGGAGCATTGGTTAAGCCGAAAGACATGACGGTGTACTCGTATGAACCATAACGAGTCACAAAGGCGGTCTTGGGGATATCTTCCTCACGAACACGGATCTGGTGGTAACCCAACCTCAAGTCGAGTTTAGAGAACACTGATGATCCAGCCAATTGATCATACAGATCATTGATCCGAGGAAGAGGATACTTATTCTGAATGGTAGCTTG
>NW_021183029.1:0-1373 GCF_002162155.2 Triticum dicoccoides | reverse complement strand
ACCCGAAAACGGTGAGTAATAGTCCATGAAACGGACCAGAATCGGCAACAATTGTGAGTGTTGATGACCAACACGTAAACGCACATCGGATTTCACCAATCGTGCAAATCGCTTCGGGACCCCAAAATGGTGAGTAATAGTCCACAAAACGGGCTAGAATCGGCCAAAACTGCCTTGGGATTCAACAACTATGCAAATCACTCCGTGACCCAGAAACAGTGAGTAATAGTCCACGAAACGGTCAGAATTCACCAAAACTATGAGTATTGACGCCGGACATGCAAACACACCCTGGGGATCGTCAATCGTGAAAATCGCACTGGGGCCCCATAACGGGCCAGAATCGTGAGTAATAGTCCACGAAACGGACCAGAATTAGCCAAAATTATGAGTGTTGATGACCGATACATAAGCACACCTTGGGGTTCGACAACCATGGAAATCGCTTTGGGACCCCAAAATGGTGAGTAATAGTCCACGAAACGGGTCAGACATGACAAAAACCGTGAGTATCGATGACCGACACGTAAACGCACCCCGGGTTTCAACAATTGTCCTTGAAACGGTCCAGAATCGACCAAAACAGCGGTTGTTGATGACCGACATGTAGGCGCAGCTTGGGGTTCAACTACCATGGAAATCGCTTTGGGACCCCAAAACCGTGAGTAATAGTGCACGAAACAGGTTAGAATCGACAAAAACTGCGAGTGTTGATAACCGACACGTCAGCGCACCTTGGGGTTCAACAACTATGCAAATCGCTTTGGGACCCCATTACGGTTAGTAATAGTCCACGAAACGGGTCAGAATTGGCCAAAACTATGAGTGTTGACGACGGACATGCAAACGCACCCTGGGATCGTCAATTGTGAAAATCGCTCCGGGACCCCGAAAAGTAATAGTCCACAAAACGGACCAGAATTGGCCAAAATTGTGAGTGTTGATGACCGACACGTAAACGCAACCCGGGGTTCGTCAATCGTGGAAATCACTTCGGAACCCCAAAACTGAGTAACAGTCCAAGAAATGGGCTAGAATCGGCCCAAACTGCGAGTCTCGACGACCAACACATAAGCACATATTGGGGTTCAACAACCATGAAAATCACTTTTGGGACCCCAAAGCGGTGAGTAAAAGTCCGTGAAACGGGCCAGAATCGGCCAAAACTGCGAGTGTTGATGACCGACACGTAAGCGCACCTTGGGGTTCAACAACTATGCAAATCGCTTTGGGCCCCCAAAACTTTAAGTAATAGTCCACAAAACGTGTCAGAATAGGCAAAACTGTGAGTGTTGACGACAAACGCGTAAACGCATCCCGGGGATTGTCAATCATGGAAATCGCTCTAGGACCCGAAAACGGTGAGTAATAGT
>NW_021183028.1:0-658 GCF_002162155.2 Triticum dicoccoides | reverse complement strand
GACCCCAAAACAGTGAGTAATAGTCCATGAAATGGGCCAGAATCGGCCAAATCTGTGAGTGTTGATGACCGAAACGTAAACGCACCCCAGGGTTCGTAATCGTGGAAATCACTCCAGGGCCCCAAAATAGTGAGTAATAGTCCACGAAACGGGCTAGAATCGGCCAAATCTGTGAGTGTTGATGACCTACACGTAAGCACGCCTTGGGGTTCAACAACTATGGAAATTTGTTTGGGGCCCAAAAATGGTGAGTAATAGTCCACGAAACGCCTCAGAATCTGGCAAAACAGCAAGTGTTGCTGACCGAAACTTAAATGCACCCCAGGGTTCATTAATCGTGTAAATCACTCCGGGACCCCAAAACAGTGAGTAATAGTCCAGGAAACGGGCTAGAATCGGCCAAAACTATGAGCGTTGATGACCAACACCTAAGCGCACCTTGGGGTTCAACAACTATGGAAATCGCTTTGCGGCCCAAAACCGGTGAGTAATAGTACACGAAATGGGTCAGAATCGGCCAAAACCGTAAGTGTTGATGACCGAAACATAAACGCACCCCAGGGTTCGTTAATCGTGGAAATCACTCCGGGACCCCAAAACAGTGAGTAATAGTCCACGAAACGTGCCAGAATCGGCCAAAACTATGAGTGTTGATGAC
>NW_021183027.1:0-902 GCF_002162155.2 Triticum dicoccoides | reverse complement strand
AAATGATGATACCATGCCAACTTTCAACCTTTTAAGAGTTCATTTGAAATGCTTTTTAATTTCAGGGTCTTATAGCTCAAAATAATGAGTAAATGCATGAAAAATAACAAATGATATCAGAAAGGGTTGAAAATTGATGATGTGGCTTTTAATGGTGCATTTTCAACATAGAAGAACTCTCGAGTTCAAATAAGTTCAAAAAAATGAAATCCCTTTGTAGCAAACGAGTTTCCGTATGAAACCCTGATACTTCGAAAGAGATTGTCCGTTTTGTACACGAAGTGCATCCAGTTTTTACCGTATCCCTCTCTACTTTTTTGCACATGCTATGTGGGTCAAATATGATACCATGCCAACTTTCAACCTTTTCAGAGTTCATTTGAAATGCTTTTCAATTTCAGGGTCTTATAGCTTAAAATAATGAGTTAATGCATTAAAAATAACAAATGAAGTCATAAAGGGTTGAAAACGGATGATGTGGTTTTGAATGGTGCAAAAAAATGAACACAGAAAAACTCTGGAGTTCAAATAATTTAAAAAAAATGAAATCCCTTTGTAGCAGACGAGTTTCCGTATGAAACCCTGATACTTCGAAAGAGATTGTTCGTTTTGTTAACGAAGTGCATCCAGTTTTTGCCGTAACCCTCTCTACTTTCTTGCACATGCTATGTGGGTAAAATGATGATACCATTCCAACTTTCAACCTTTTCAGAGTTCATTTGAAATGCTTTTCAATTTCAGGGTCTTATAGCTCAAACTAATGAGTAAATGCATGAAAAATAACAACTGAAGTCAGAATGGGTTGAAAATTGATGATGTGGATTTGAATGGTGCAAAAAAATGAACACAGAAAAACCCTGGAGTTCAAATAAGTTCAAAAAAATGAAATCCCTTTGTAGCAG
>NW_021183026.1:0-900 GCF_002162155.2 Triticum dicoccoides | reverse complement strand
AAATGATGATACCATGCCAACTTTCAACCTTTTAAGAGTTCATTTGAAATGCTTTTTAATTTCAGGGTCTTATAGCTCAAAATAATGAGTAAATGCATGAAAAATAACAAATGATATCAGAAAGGGTTGAAAATTGATGATGTGGCTTTTAATGGTGCATTTTCAACATAGAAGAACTCTCGAGTTCAAATAAGTTCAAAAAAATGAAATCCCTTTGTAGCAAACGAGTTTCCGTATGAAACCCTGATACTTCGAAAGAGATTGTCCGTTTTGTACACGAAGTGCATCCAGTTTTTACCGTATCCCTCTCTACTTTTTTGCACATGCTATGTGGGTCAAATATGATACCATGCCAACTTTCAACCTTTTCAGAGTTCATTTGAAATGCTTTTCAATTTCAGGGTCTTATAGCTTAAAATAATGAGTTAATGCATTAAAAATAACAAATGAAGTCATAAAGGGTTGAAAACGGATGATGTGGTTTTGAATGGTGCAAAAAAATGAACACAGAAAAACTCTGGAGTTCAAATAAGTTAAAAAATGAAATCCCTTTGTAGCAGACGAGTTTCCGTATGAAACCCTGATACTTCGAAAGAGATTGTTCGTTTTGTTAACGAAGTGCATCCACTTTTTGCCGTAACCCTCTCTACTTTCTTGCACATGCTATGTGGGTAAAATGATGATACCATTCCAACTTTCAACCTTTTCAGAGTTCATTTGAAATGCTTTTCAATTTCAGGGTCTTATAGCTCAAACTAATGAGTAAATGCATGAAAAATAACAACTGAAGTCAGAATGGGTTGAAAATTGATGATGTGGATTTGAATGGTGCAAAAAAATGAACACAGAAAAACCCTGGAGTTCAAATAAGTTCAAAAAAATGAAATCCCTTTGTAGCAG
>NW_021183025.1:0-1063 GCF_002162155.2 Triticum dicoccoides | reverse complement strand
ACCCATTTAGCATGTCTACGATTCAGTTTAGCTTGACTTTTAATATGTTTCAAAGATTCATGATCAGAATGTATAACAAATTCTTTGGGCCATAAATAATGTTGCCATGTTTCTAAAGTCCGAACAAGAGCATATAATTCTTTATCATAAGTAGAATAATTCAGACTAGGCCCACTCAATTTTTCAGAAAAGTAAGCAACAGGTTTGCCATCTTGTAATAACACACCTCCTAATCCAATTCCACTAGCATCACATTCAAGCTCAAAAGTCTTATTAAAATCAGGAAGTTGGAGTAAAGGAGCATGTGTCAACTTATCTTTCAATACCGTGAAGGCTTCTTCCTGTGCGGTACCCCAAAGAAAAGGCACATCTTTCTTTGTAAGCTCATTGAGAGGTGCAGCAATGGTGCTGAAATCTCTCACAAAACGCCTATAGAATCCAGCGAGGCCAAGAAAACTCCTCACTTGTGTGACCGTTTTGGGCTGCGGGCAACTCTCAATAGCTTCAATCTTGGCTTTATCAACTTCAATTCCCTGTGGAGTAACAACATAGCCAAGAAAAGATACTCGGTCGGTGCAAAAGGTGCACTTCCCAAGGTTACCAAACAAACGTGCATCACGTAGAGCAATAAAAACAGCACGTAAATGTTCCAAATGTTCCTCCAAAGATCTGCTATAAATCAATATGTCATCAAAGTAAACTACCACAAATCGTCCAATGAAAGCACGTAAAACTTCGTTCATTAATCTCATGAAAGTACTAGGTGCATTAGTTAACCCAAAAGGCATGATTAACCACTCATATAATCCAAACTTAGTTTTAAATGCTGTTTTCCATTCATCTCCCAATTTCATACGAATTTGATGGTAGCCACTACGCAAATCAACTTTGGAGAATATTGTAGAGCCACTCAATTCATCAAGCATATCATCTAGCCTAGGAATAGGATGACGATAACGAATAGTAATATTATTAATGCCTCTACAATCAACACACATACATGATGTACCATCCTTTTTCGGCACTAGAATAATAGGAACAGCACAAGGACTAAGGGATTCGC
>NW_021183024.1:0-1436 GCF_002162155.2 Triticum dicoccoides | reverse complement strand
AAATCCTACCGAGTGGTGAGCCAGACTCCCACTCGGAGGCTTAGCTGCAGTCCAAGCACTCGCCTAAGTTACAAAAATCCTACCGAGTGAAGAGCAACCCTCTCACTCGGAGGCTTAGCTGCAGTCCAAGCACTCGCCTAAGTTTGTAAAAATCCTACCGAGTGAAGAGCAAACCTTTCACTCGGGGGCTTAGCTGCAGCCCTATGCTCGCCTAAGTTATAAAAAATCCTGCCGAGTGAAGAGCAACCCTCTCACTCGGAGGCTTAGCTGCAGTCCAAGCACTCGCCTAAGTTATAAAAATCCTACCGAGTGAAGAGCAAACCTCTCACTCGGAGGCTTAGCTGTAGCCCAGTGCTAGCCTAAGTTATCAAAATCCTACCGAGTGAAGAGCAAACCTCTCACTCGGAGGCTTAGCTGCAGCCCAGTGCTAGCCTAAGTTATCAAAATCCTACCGAGTGAAGAGTAAACCCCTCACTCGGAGGCTTAGCTGCAGCCCAGTGCTCGCCTAAGCTATAGAAATCCTGCCGAGTGGTAAGCCGGGCTTCCACTCGGAGGCTTAGCCGCAGCCCAGTGCTCGCCTAAGTGGACTAAAGAATAAGTCGATTGCAGTAAAGGCGCCTTGCTTTGAACCTGCAAAAGACATTTCGAGCCAAAAGCAATCATATTCAAGCACCAAATTCAAGTTTGAATCGATATCTAAAGGAACCGAAAGTGCTCAGGCGTTAAGCCTGTTAAGGTTTATCGGTTACAATTCCACTCGGCATACCGAGGCAAATTTAAAGCGTCGAGCCAGAAGAAGTTTTTTACCCCTCCTGTGGAGGGCTGGAAGGTGCAACGAATTCATCAAGGTCAATTCCGTCGGCGATCCGAGTGGCAGCCGCAAGGAAAGTTTCCATAAAGGACCTGAAGTCGTGTTTCTTGGTGTTGGCCACCCGAAGGGCTGCCAGCTTCTCTTCTCGCGCATCTTTACAGTGGACTCGGGCCAGACACAGAGCAACATCTGCACCACACCGAGCCGAGGGCTTCTTCCATTCCTGCACTCGACCAGGGATCGTGTTCAAGCGGGCCATCAGCGACTCAAGGTCATTCTGAAGTGTCTCCTCAGGCCAGAGCGTCGAGTCGATGCGAGATGTGGCGGCCTTCAGCCTTGCGAGATAGTCCACGACAGCTGCAACACGAGACTCCAGTCGGAAAACATCCATGGCAACTTCGTCGTTCACCGGAGAATTGACGGGGTCGAGGTTTGGCTCCAGCCGGCTAGTTTCTTCTTCAAAGTTTTGGCAAAATTCTGCAAGGATGATCACTGAGTCAAGGGGATGGTCGAATGGAAAAACCACGATTGGAAATGTTTGCCGAGCATAGAGGTTTACCTTCAAGCATAAGAAACAGCTTCTTGGCAAGACCACTCAGGAAGGCCTCCAGATCATTTTTCTTCC
>NW_021183023.1:0-1380 GCF_002162155.2 Triticum dicoccoides | reverse complement strand
GAGCTCGTTTACATGCCTTCGTGAGTTATATTTCAGCGTGTCTCAGTTTTCACTAAGTCTGAAAACTGATTATGTTCGAGCTATGTTCGTGAGCTCGGTAGAGTATTTTGTGAACCCTTTTGGCCCCAGGTCACTTTGGGTGTTTTGTTAAGCTTGTTGAGTAGCTCCATGCCATGTTCTTACTTGTCATGTTCAGGTTTTCTATCGTGTTGTTTTGCTGCTCCGAAGAGAGCATCGTGATCTGAAATTTCAGACTAGTGTTAATTTCACTAAGTCTGAAATCTGTTTTGCATTTGCGTTTTAGCCATGCTTGTTTGAACCTCTTAATGGATGAATTTGCCTATGGTTCAGTGCTAGTGTTTTGTCAACCATCTTGTGTACATCACTGCCATGTATTTTGTTTTCATGTTTGGTGGTTGTAGCATGTTCATTTCGTTGCATTTAGATGCCTACTTGCTGTAAATCGCAGACCGGTGTCATATCTTAAAACGCTTGCCATTTCCAAACCGTAGCTCCGATTCCTATGATCTTTATATCGTTTTCAAGCGATTTCATCCCCTCTATCCAGTGGCACACTTGGTTTTCCAAGTTGATGCCAGGTTCATGCATTTCCTGTCATATCTTGCATTTTGCATCCCGCATCGCATCCCGCATAGCATATCGTCATTTCATCATATTGCTTGGACTTGCCTGTGGTTGATTGTATCCTTGTTGCTTGTTTGTTTTGTGGGTAGATCCGGGAGACGAGTTCGCTACCGAGGAGCCCGTTGAGTTTGCTTGTGAGGATCCAGTCAACTCTGACAACTGTGCAGGCAAGATGATCATACCCTCGAAATCACTACTATCTTTGCTATGCTAGTTTGCTCGCTCTTTTGCTTTGCCACTGCTACAATGCCTACCATTTGCTTGTCAGCCTCCCAATTGCCATGTTGAACCTCTAACCCACCATTGTCCTAGCAAACCGTTGATTGGCTATGTTACCGCTTCGCTCAGCCCTTCTTATAGCGTTGTTAGCTGCAGGTGAAGATTGGAGCCGTTCCTTGTTGGAACATTTATTTACTTGTTGGGATATCATTATATTGCTATGTTATCTTAATGCATCTATATACTTGGTAAAGGGTGGAAGGCTCGGCCTCTCGCCTAGTGTTTTGTTCCACTCTTGCCGCCCTAGTTTCCGTCATATCGGTGTTATGTTCCCGGATTGTGCGTCCCTTACGCGGTTGGGCTATAATGGGAACCCCTTGATAGTTCGCCTTGATTAAAGCTTTTCCAGCAATGCCCAACATTGGTTTTACCATTTGCCACCTAGCCTCTTTTCCCCTTGGGTTTCCGGAGCCCGAGGGTCATCTTATTTTAACCCCCCCGGGCCAGTGCTCCTCT
>NW_021183022.1:0-1118 GCF_002162155.2 Triticum dicoccoides | reverse complement strand
CTCGCAGGAAACAGACCCTCGTGGTCAGGTTGATCGTGCTCCGGCGTGGTCAATAACCTCTCGGAGTTGGTTTAGCGATTGCTAAGGCGCGACGTCCTCGCACGTTCGTAGTCGGATCGTCAAAGTCGACTTCCACCAAAGGGAAATCCACCATCTCATCGAAAGACGGGACACCTTTGCCTCTATCAAGTGGTATCAGTTTTCAGGTTGCTCGGTGAGAATTTCCAGTTTTCCTAGATTAGATTTACTTTCTTACCTATTGTCCAAGAAAAAGCCACAAAAAAGAGTTAGATCTATTCATCCTTGGTCCAAGCCAGTCTGAGCCTTTGCAATTTTCTTTTCATTGATTGCATAGTTGAATTATCGATTGCATCGTCGTGTCGAGTTGCTGGTCTTAGTGTCTAGTTCGTTTAGAGTTTCGAGTTCTGTTCACATTAGTCACGCCACCGCTGCATCATTATCTCTTCCGCTGTCCACCACCCATCCATCAATTTCCACCACGTGCTACCCACCATTCATTGTCATAATAATAGTTGAGATCGTTCACATCTTCACTTGATGCAATCTGCATCTTATCTAGTTTGTTTTGGAAAGAGGGAGAAAAAAAGAGAGAAAAAAAAGAGAGAGAAAAAGGAAAAAAAAGTCAGAGAAAAAAAAGGAGAGAAAGAAAAAAAAAGTGTGAGGAAAAAAAAAGAGAAGAAAAAAAAACAAAAAAATCGGCACAAACTTTTTCAGAGGAAAGTTGGAGACAAAGTTGTTGATATATCCTGCTTGGCTGTTGTTTCACCTCATTATCTTCACTGCTGTTGTGATCTTCACTTATATCTTGCTGTCAAGAGCTACTTAGTATCCTTCATTGATGCTAGTTGTGCTACGCCGTGACCTCATTAGTGTTCTAGGCTCGCGTCTCTAGTCCGGTCTAGCCTAGGACCAGCACAGTACCGTCGTTGAGCGTTTATTCAACATTGCATCTTTGAATTGATTATTGCTAATCTTTTGCTACCATATATAGCCAACCCAGCTCCACATATTTCTACACCGTGTATACGTACGCTCCCCTGGCAATCGCTTTACTCAATATTCGGAGTTACTTGACACCGCTGGTTGCCGATCACCGC
>NW_021183021.1:0-493 GCF_002162155.2 Triticum dicoccoides | reverse complement strand
CTCTAGTGTAAAATTATTTGTACTAGGCTATAAAGCTAGTTCAACTCTTGTGTAAAATTATTTGAACTAGCTTATAGAGCTAGCTCAACTCTAGTGTAAAATTATTTCAACTAGCTTATAGAGCTATCTCAACTGTAGTGTAAAATTATTTGAACTATGTTTTATAGCTAGCTCAACTCTAGTGTAAAATTATTTGTGCTAGGCTATAGAGCTATTGCAACTCTAGTGTAAAATTATTTCAACTATCTTATATTGCTAGTTCAACTCTAGTGTAAAATTATTTGTACTAGGCTAAAGAGGTAGTTCAACTCTAGTGTAAAATTATTTGTACTAGCTTATAGAGCTAGTTCAACTCCGGTGTAAAATTATTTGAACTAGCTTATAGAGCTAGTTCAATTGTAGTGTAAAATTATTTGAACTAGCTTATAGAGCTAGCTCAACTGTAGTGTAAAATTATTTGTACTTGGCTATCGAGCTATTGCAACTCTAGTGT
>NW_021183020.1:0-1589 GCF_002162155.2 Triticum dicoccoides | reverse complement strand
ACAAACTCGTACTTATAGAAGCTTACTGAAGAGTTGTTGAACCGTAGAGCGGACTCGGTTCAGTTATCGGTGTCTTTGAGTGTTCAATAACTCAGAGCCCGCGAAAAATTGGAATCAGTGGGAAGGTAGCACTTGATGAAGAACTCATAAAAAGTTATGCAGTTCCATGATAATCTCGAGATACCAGGGGGGTAATACTCGACGGTAGATCAAAGTAAGGGTTGGACTGGGGTATTGATCCACAGAAGACAAGTGCTTAAACTTGCCCGGGAATTGGATCAAGGAAGAACATATGGTCGGGACCATGATTGCAAAGGATCAATTCAACGAAACCAAAGGATATTATATCAAGGAAGTAGCTATTATTACAAGAAGCTTCCAGGATAGGATATACATCGCGTCCATGGGCATGAACACAAAGTTCAAGGTCGACTCCCAATTCTCCAATGCATACCCTTTCATTCACTTCTCGCTTTCGATGAAGTTATAGCGTTGAAATTTTATCTGGCAAAATACCAGAAGAGTACGACTCGTGAAAACTTTCGAGTTCACACATATTAAGGAAGGCATAGGTTCAACCCATCGGGGCATCTTAGAATCCTATACCAGAATCTTTTAGAAGTAATTAACTCAAGCTCGAAGGCAGAGCATGGTTGAGAAAGCAGACGATACAATTTACCAAAGGCATTATGTATCCGAGAAAAGGCTCACAAGTTTATTGAATATGAAGGGCGTTGTCAGATAAAATCCAACAAAGGATCTGGTGGTCCACAAGGGATCTAACGTGAGCATCGGTACTCAACTAGGGGAAGCAGATTATAGAAACAACTGACTAACTCAATTGTCAAATGCAAAGGAATTATGATCTCCAAATCAAGGGATCAGAAGCAATGCTCTGATTAGGGATGGATAAGTTGAATAGCCTTATGGTACAATCAACGACAATTGGATTGGTCGAGAACCAATTCCAGTTAAAAGAATGGCAGCTCAGCCGGAAAAGTAATTTATAAGGATCAAAGATGATTGCGTGTATTCGCAAACATATTGAGTCAACAGACTCAAAAATGATAATGACAAGGAATGTCAATAAGACCACGAGAGTTATGGGATTAAGCATAATGAAAGCAAACAAGAAATTCCAGAGCAATAGGTTGCTGAGGATTTTCGGAATATCGGGTGGTATTTCGAAGACTTTTGTGAAACTCATGAACAACTGGGGATGAGCGGATACTTGACAAGTGCGGCGATTTATTTGAAGGGGTATTCATGTGGCAAAGAACTGCTAGGCAGTAGGCACGAAGTATTCTCGGAACAATAGAGAAAACTTCGGATATCTTGTAATAACAAGAACAATGGGGAATGATCGTAAGAATGGCAAGTGTAAGTAGTTATCCATAAGGATTTATCGGTGGTCGGGAATAGCAAAAGTGATGGGCACAAAGTCTCGAGAGAATATCAAAGAGTATCTCCGAAATCTTCTGGTGCAGTCGGTGACCATCTGGACTGAAGGGGCTCTCCGGGAGAAAGTATTTTCGAGAACCTAAAGTTAGTTTTTAGTAAAAATCATTTAACCCGAATAGAAGAGGGTT
>NW_021183019.1:0-1743 GCF_002162155.2 Triticum dicoccoides | reverse complement strand
AAGCGTGGCAATGATGCTATATTTGTTGTCATCGACAAGCTCACCAAAGTGGCTCACTTTCTGCCTATCAAAGAGTCGATCACTGCAGCTCAATTGGCGGAACTCTATACCTCTCGCATTGTCTCTCTGCACGGTATTCCTCAAGTGATATCTTCAGACCGTGGCAGCATTTTTACCTCCAAGTTTTGGGATTCTTTTCAGAAAGCCATGGGCACCAACATCCGCTTCAGCACAGCTTTCCATCCTCAAACAAGCGGTCAAGTCGAGCGTGTCAACCAAATTCTTGAAGATATGCTCAGGGCTTGTGTGATCTCCTTCGGCATGAAGTGGGAGGATTGTCTTCCTTATGCTGAATTCTCTTACAACAACAGCTTTCAAGCAAGTTCGGGCAAGGCCCCTTTTGAAATTCTTTATGGCAGGAAGTGCCGTACCCCTCTCAACTGGTCTGAAACCGGTGAACGTCAGCTGCTGGGTAATGACTTAATCATAGAAGCAGAAGAAATGTGCAAAGTCATTCGCGATAACCTCAAAGCAGCTCAATCCCGCCAGAAGTGCTACTATGATAGTAAGCACCGTGATCTGGTTTTCGAGATCGGAGATCATGTTTACCTCCGTGTCTCTCCCATGAAAGGTACTCGTCGCTTCGGTATCAAAGGGAAGCTTGCCCCTAGATACGTGGGACCTTTCAAGATTGTCAGCAAGAGAGGCGACCTCGCCTATCAACTCGAGCTTCCTTCAAACTTTGCAAATGTTCATGATGTGTTCCATGTCTCTCAGCTTCGAAAGTGCTTCAAGACT
Organism: Triticum dicoccoides; assembly: GCF_002162155.2. Taxonomy (NCBI): domain Eukaryota; kingdom Viridiplantae; phylum Streptophyta; class Magnoliopsida; order Poales; family Poaceae; genus Triticum; species Triticum dicoccoides. The sequence continues at coordinate 945 of NW_021183019.1, read as the reverse complement.
CCTGACCACACCGTCAACTTCGAGGACATTGAGCTCCAAGAAGATCTCTCTTATCGTGAGCACCCAGTTGCTATTCTTGAAGAGACTGAACGCAAGACTCGCAACAAGTCAATCAAATTTCTCAAAGTTAAGTGGTCTCACCATTCCGACCGTGAAGCCACCTGGGAACGCGAGGATCACCTCCGTTCTGAGTACCCGGAGTTCTTTCAGTCCTAGATCTCGGGACAAGATCTTTTCGTAGTGGTGGAGTGTTGTAACGCCCCAGATATACTTTCCATATTTGTATCCAACTCTTGCCGTCTCCGGTGCTAAGTTATATTTATTTCTCGGGTTTGGGTTTTTGTCTCCGCGTGTTGTTTTTCTTTTTCGTGCATCTCTTATCATGTCATCACGTGCATGGCATTTGCATACATGTTCATCTCATGCATTCGAGCCTTTTCCCCGTTGTCCGTTTTGCATTCCGGCGCTTCGTTCTCCTCCGGTGGTCATTTCTACCTTTCTTTCGTGTGTGGGGTTTAAACATTTCCAGATTGGACCGAGACTTGCCAAGCGGCCTTGGTTTACTACCGGTAGACCGCCTGTCAAGTTTCGGGTCATTTGGACTTCGTTTGATACTCCAACGGTTAACCGAGGGACCGGAAAGGCCTCGTGTGTGTTGCAGCCCAACACCCCCCAAATTTGGCCCAAAACCCACCAAACTCTGCTCCATGTCCTAGAGCGTTCGATCACGATCGTGTGGGCGAAAACCGCACCTCATTTGGACTCTCCTAGCTCCACTTATGTCTATTTATAGACCCCCTCCTCCAAATCCCGGATCCCCTCGTCTCAAACCCTAGCTAAAAAAAAACAGCTCCCAGCCACCGACGGACATGTCCGCCGCCTGACCGGACACGTCCGCCGGCGCCCCCGACCACTCCGGTGCCGCCACGTGGGCGAGGCCCACAT
>NW_021183018.1:0-1306 GCF_002162155.2 Triticum dicoccoides | reverse complement strand
TAGTTCTGATGTAAGTCTTGCTGGGTACATTTGTACTCACGTTTGCCTATTTTATGTTTTGCAGAGAGACTTCAGTCTCACTAGTATTTCCGCGTGGTCTTCGACGTTTAGCTTGTTACCTCAGCTACGATCTTGAGCCCTCGGCAGGATCTGGTAGATAGTCAGGCTTCTCAGCCTTTTTCATTTCTAGATGTCTGTACTCAGACATGATAGCTTCCGCTTGTGCTTTGACTTGTATGCTCTGAATGTTGGGTCGTGAGACCCATGTTTGTAATATCTCGCTCCTCGGAGCCTATTGATTAAAATACTTGAGTTGTAGAGTCATGTTGTGATGCCATGTTGTATTTGCACATATCGAGCATATTGTGTGTATGTTATTGAAATGCTTGGTATGTGTGGGATCTGACAACCTAGTTGTTTATCCTTGGTAGCCTCTCTTACAGGGAAATGTCTCCTAGTGTTTCCACCGAGCCATGGTAGCTTGCTACTGCTCCGGGACACTTAGGCTGGCCGGCATGTGTCCTTCTTCTTTCCTGTGTCTGTCCCTTCGGGGAAATGTCACGCGATGAATACCGGAGTCTGTTAGCCCGCTACAGCCCGGCTCACCGAAGTCCTGCTAGCCCAGTGCTACAGCCTGGATTCACTCGCTGATGACCGACACGTTCGATGCTGGGTCATGGATGCCTGTCCCTGTAAGTCTGTGCCACTTTGGGTTTACGACTAGTCATGTCAGCCCGGGCTCCTTATCATATGGATGCTAGCGACACTATCATATACGTGAGCCAAAAGGCGCAAACGGTCCCGGGCAAAGGTAAGGCGACACCCGTGGGGATACCGTGCGTGAGGCTGCAAAGTGATATGAGGTGCTACAGGCTAGATCGATGTGACATCGAGTCGGGGTCCTGACAGCGTTGGTATCAGAGCTTGATTGCCTGTAGGATTACCAAGCCAAACTGGTCGAAGTTGAGTCTAGAAATTCTTTAGTTATATAAGGGAATTGATTGTGGGATGGAACGTAAGGCTCTTTTTACTCCTTATACCTCATGCCCTTCTGATCTGAGTCATCTTATCTTTCCTGCGGGGATTAAGAACTAGGCTATCTCTTCTTTCTATTAGGATCACGTGTTACTAATCAGTAGACTTATAAGATTGTTGGATTTAAGTCTCAGTTCAGTTCCTACTACTTCCGTATGTTAATTGTTGATCTCGGAACCTTGATATTGTGCTTCTGAGTGGTTATGCCACCATTTTTGTGATTGTCTCAAATCTTTTTGAGCAATTATAGCCGTTATGCTGTCCGAGTCAT
>NW_021183017.1:0-1309 GCF_002162155.2 Triticum dicoccoides | reverse complement strand
GTTTTCTGGGTGGATTAAATAGAGAGATTCAGACCATTCTAGACTATAAGGAGTATACTAATATCACTCGTTTATCCCATCTTGCTTGTAAAGCTGAACGTGAAGTGCAGGATCGACAAGCATTGGGGCGAACTAACTTTTCTGCAGGCCGACCTTCATCATGGACACCACGTGCATCTTCTACTTCAACTGCACCAGCACCTCCATCCGGTGCCACCTCCAGCCGTGATACAAGAAAACAGGCACAACCACCATTATCTGCCAAGAGCGCACCTGCGGGGCCTGCACAGCGTTCTTCTTCTTCCATGGCATCAACAGGGCACACAAGTGATATTATTTGTCGTCGTTGTAAGGGAGGAGGTCATTATGCGAGGGAATGCAAATCTCCGCGTGTGATGATTGCTACCGCGGATGGTGGATATGAGTCCGCTAGTGACTATGATGAGGAGACATTGGCTCTTATTACACGTGAAGAACATGGTGGAGATGATGCTGATCATGAGACGCAATACATGGCTCCTGAAGACGCTGACAGGTATGAATGTTTAGTTGCTCAACGTGTTTTGAGTGTGCAGGTCACACAAGCTGAGCAAAATCAGAGGCACAATTTGTTCCATACCAAGGGAGTTGTGAAGGAACGTTCTGTGCGCGTCATAATAGACGGAGGGAGCTGCAACAACTTGGCTAGCATGGAGATGGTGGAGAAGCTTTCTCTCACCACAAGACCACATCCACATCCTTACTACATCCAATGGTTCAACAACAGCGGCAAGGTTAAGGTAACACGTACTGTTCGTGTGCATTTTAGTATTTCTACATATGTTGATTATGTTGATTGTGATGTGGTACCTATGCAAGCATGTTCCTTATTACTTGGTAGACCTTGGCAATTTGATAAAAATTCTGTACACCATGGTAGAAACAATCACTATACTCTTGTTCATAAGGATAAAAATATTACTTTGCTTCCTATGACTCCTGATTCCATTTTGAAAGATGATATTAATAGAGCTAATAAAGCAAAACAGGAGACGAATAAGAGTGAAAATCAGATTGTGGCAAAAGAATTTGAGCAACAAATGAAGCCTAATAATAAACCATCTAGTGTTGCTTCTGAAATTAAATTGAAAAGTGCATGTTTATTTGCCACCAAATCTGATATTGATGAGCTAGATTTCAGCAAATCTGTTTGCTATGCTTTTGTGTGCAAAGAGGCATTATTTTCATTCGAGGACGTGCCTTCCTCTTTGCCTCCTGCTGTCACTAACATTTTGCAGGAGTTCGCTGACGTCTTTCCACAAGACGTGCC
>NW_021183016.1:0-820 GCF_002162155.2 Triticum dicoccoides | reverse complement strand
ATTACTCACTAATTTTGGGTCCCGGGGCGATCTGAACGTTCGGGGAACCCCAAGGGTCCGGTTACGGGGACGTCGTCAAAACACACATATTTGGTCCATTCTGACCAGTTTTTTCAGCTATTACTCACTGATTTTGGGTCCCGGGGCGATCCGAACATTCGGGGAACCCCCGGGGTCCGGTTACGGGTACCTCGTAAAAACTCGCATATTTGGTCCATTCTGACCAGTTTTCTGCGCTATTACCCACTAATTTTGGGTCCTAGGGCGATCTGAACGTATGGGGAACCCCAGGGGTCCGGTTACGAGGTCCTCTTCAAAACTCACATATTTATTCCATTCTGGCAGTTTTCTATGCTATTACCCACTAATTTTGGGTCCCGGGGCGATCCGAATGTTTGGGGAACGTTGGGGTCCGGTTACGGGGACGTCATCAAGACTCGTAGATTTGGTCCCTTATAGCCAGTTTTCTGTGCTATTACCCACTAATTTTAGGTCCCGGGGCGATCCGAATGTTCGGGGAACCCCGGGGTCCGGTTACACGGACATCATCAAAACTCGTAGATTTGATCCATTCTAACCAGTTTTCTATGCTATTACTCACTGATTTTGGGTTCTGGGGCGATCCGAAAGTTCGGGGAACCCCCAGAGTCCGATTACGGGGACCTCGTCAAAACTCGCAGATTTGGTCAATTCTGACCAGTTTTCTATGCTTACCTACAAATTTTGGGTCCCGGGGCGATCCAAACATTCGGGGAACCCCGAGGTCCGGTTACAGGGACATCGTCAAAACTCGCATATTTGGTCCATTCTGGCCAGTTTT
>NW_021183015.1:0-1043 GCF_002162155.2 Triticum dicoccoides | reverse complement strand
ACAAGATGCAAAACATGATAAACATCACATGCAATCAAATAATAAACGTGACATGATATGGCCAATATCACATAGCTCCTTTGATCTCCATCTTGGGGCTCCATGATCATCTTGTCACCGGCTTGACACCATGATCTCCATCATCATGATCTCCATCATCGTGTCTCCATGAAGTTGCTCGCCAACTATTACTTCTACTACTATGGCTAACGCGTTTAGCAATAAAGTAAAGTAATTTACATGGCGTTTCTTGATGACACGCAGGTCATATAAAAGAATAAAGACAACTCCTATGGCTCCTGCCGGTTGTCATACTCATCGACATGCAAGTCGTGAATCCTATTACAATAGCATGAACATCTCATACATCACATATAGATCATTCATCATTCATCACAACTTTGGCCATATCATATCACAAACCACTTGCTGCAAAAACAAGTTAGACGTCCTCTAATTGTTGTTGCAACTTTTACGTGGCTGAATTAGGGTTCTAGCAAGAACGTTTTCTTACCTACGTTAAAGCCACAACGTGATTTGTCAACTTCTATTTACCCTTCATAAGGACCCTGTTCATCGATTCCGCTCCAACTAAACTAGGAGAGACAGACACCCGCCAGCCACCTTATGCAACTAGTGCATGTTAGTCGGTGGAACCGGTCTCACGTAAGCGTACGTGTAAGGTTGGTCCGGGCCGCTTCATCCCACAATACCGCTGAAGCAAGAAAGGACTAGTAATGGCAAGAAAGTTGACAAATCTACGCCCACAACAAATTGTGTTCTACTCGCGCAAGAAGAACTACGCATAGACCTAGCTCATGATGCCACTGTTGGGGAACGTTGCAGAAAACAAAAAATTTCCTACTCGTTTCACCAAGATCATCTAGGAGTTCATCTAGCAACGAGTGATTAGATGCATCTACATACCTTTGTAGATCGCGAGCGGAAGCGTTCAAAAGAACGGTGATGATGTAGTCGTACTCGACGTGATCCAAATCACCGATGACCAGCGCCGAACGGACGGCACCTCCGCGTTCAACACA
>NW_021183014.1:0-3556 GCF_002162155.2 Triticum dicoccoides | reverse complement strand
GGAAAGGAGAGGAGTAGATTGGGAAAGAGAGGGCGAATAAAACGGCAAGGGTGAAGTGGGGGAGAGGAAAACGAGAGGCAAATGGCAAATAATGTAAATGCGAGCGAGATAGGTTTGTGATAGGTACTTGGTATGTCTTGACTTGAGCGAAGACCTCCCCGGCAACGGCGCCCGAAATCCTTCTTGCTACGTCTTGAGCTAGCGTTGGTTTTCCCCGAAGAGGAGAGGGTGATGCAGCAAGTGTAGTGTAAGTATTTCCCTCAGTTTTAGAGAACCAAGGTATCAATCCAGTAGGAGGCTCCTCCAAAGTCCCACGCGCCTACACAAATAAACTGAGAACTCGCAACCAACGCAATAAAGGGGTTGTCAATCCCTTCATGGCCACTTGCGAAAGTGAGATCTGATAGAGATAGTATCATAAGATAAATATATTTTTGGTATTTTATGATATAGATGCAAGAAAGTAAAGATGCAAATAAAAGTAGATTGAAAGCAAATATGATAAGAAATAGACCCGGGGGCCATAGGTTTCACTAGAGGCTTCTCTCGAGAGCATAAGTATTACGGTGGGTGAACAAATTACTGTCGAGCAATTGATAGAAAAGCGAATAATTATGACGTTATCTAGGCATGATCATGTATATAGGCATCACATCCAAAACAAGTAGACCGACTCCTGCCTGCATCTACTACTATTACTCCACACATCGACCGCTATCCAGCATGCATCTAGAGTATTAAGTTCATAAGAATGGAGTAACACATTAAGCAAGATGATATGATGTAGAGGGATAAACTCATGCAATATGATATAAACCCCATCTTGTTATCCTCGATGGCAACAATACAATACGTGTCTTGCAACCCTTTCTGTCACTGGGTAAGAACACCACAAGATTGAACCCAAAGCTAAGCACTTCTCCCATGGCAAGAAACATCAATCTAGTAGGCCAAACCAAACCGATAATTCGAACAGACTTGCAAAGATAACTCAATCATACATAAAAGAATTCAGAGAAGATTCAATTAATAACCATAGATAAATCTAAACATAAACTCACAATTCATCGGATCTTGACAAACACACCGCAAAAAGAGATTACATCGAATAGATCACCACAAGAGAGGGGGAGATCATTGTATTGAGATCCAAAAAGAGAGAAGAAGCCATCTAGCTAATAACTATGGACCCGTAGGTCTGAAGTAAACTACTCACAACTCATAGGAGGGGCAAGGATGTTGATGTGGAGGCCCTCCGTGGTTGATTCCCCCTCCGGCAGAGTGCCGGCGAAGGCTCCAAGATGGGATCTCGCGGATACAGAAGGTTACGGTGGTGGAAATTGTGTTTCGTGGTGCCCCTGGATGTTTTCGGGGTCCGTAGGTATATATAGGAGGAAGAGGTACGTCGGTGGACGCCCGAGGGTCCCACGAGACAGGGGGGCGCCCTACAGGGGGGCGCCCTCCTATCTCGTGGAGGCTCCGGTTGTTTCTTGACTTGTACTACAAGCTCTCCGGATCTTGTTCATTCCAAAAATCACGTTCCCGAAGGTTTCGTTCCATTTGGACTCCGTTTGATATTCCTTTTCTTCGAAATACTGAAATAGGCAAAAAAACAGCAATATGGGCTGGGCCTCCGGTTAGTAGGTTAGTCCCAAAAATGATATAAATGTATAAAATAAAGCCCATAAACATCCAAAACAGGTAATATAATAGCATGGAACAATCAAAAATTATAGATACGTTAGAGACGTATCAGGGCACTCCCCTTAGCAACTGCCAAGCTTGGGGTAGGTGCCCCGGTATCGTATCACCATCACACTTCTATCTTTACCATTTTTCTTAGTTCGATCCTTTTGGTTATATCTTCATCTAGTAGAATAAAGTTTTAGTATAATCTAGCTTTGATTTTTGTTTTGATCTCTATCTATGTAATCAAGTTCGTGAGATATAATAAAGAGTAGTTTTGAGTTAAGGCTTTGCTTATTTGCTATGATCTTGAGGGAATAAAAATAAAAGAAAGAACAAAAAGAAATAGAAAGATCATATTGATCTTATGGAAAGTAATGACTTCACACATAAAGAGTATGATGAATAAAAGTTGTTGAGAGTTGACAAACATAGTTTTGGGCATCGTTGAAATTAATAGGAGGTAATAAAGAAAGAGAGGTTTTCACATCTTTTATGATTCTGAGCACTCATTAAAATATGACATGCTAAAAGGTTGATGTTGGACAAGGAAGACAACGTAATGAGTTATATTTTCTTATATCTGAAATAAATTATATTGTCATGGATCATCCAACATGTTGAGCTTGCCTTTCCCCCTCATGCTAGCCAAATTCTTTGCACCAAGTAGAGATACTACTTGTGCTTCCAAATATCCCTAAACCCAGTTTTGCCATGAAAGTCCACCATACCTACCTATGGATTGAGTAAGATCCTTCAAGTAAGTTGTCATCGGTGCAAGCAATAAAAATTGCTCTCTAAATATGTATGATCTATTAGTGCGAAGAAAATAAACTTTATGCAAGCTTCTGATATGGAAGAAATAAAAGCGACGGACTGCATAATAAAGGTCCCTATCACAAGTGGCAATATAAAGTGACGTTCTTTTGCATTAAGATTTTGTGCATCCAACCATAAAAGCACATGACAACCTCTGTTTCCCTCTGCGAAGGGCCTATCTTTTATTTTTACCTTCTACCCTTATACAAGAGTCATGGTGATCTTCACCTTTCCTTTTTACACATTATCCTTTGGCAATCACTATGTGTTGGAAAGATCCTGATATATATATATCCACTTGGATATTGTTGACATTACCCTTGAGGTAAAAGGTTGGGAGGCGAAACTATAAGCCCATATCTTTCTCTGTGTCCGATTGAAACTTCATACCCATAAGTATCGTGAGAGTGTTAGCAATTGTGAAAGACTAAATGATAGTTGAGTATGTGGACTTGCTGAAAAGCTCTTGCATTGACTCTTTCCGATGTTATGATAAATTACAATTGCTTCAATGACTGAGATTATAGTTTGTTAGTTTTCAATTATGTTTTTGATTCATACTTTACATTGTGAATAGATTGTTACTTTAGCATAAGAAATCATATGACAAAATATATGTGTTGTTCTAAAAATGATCATGATGCCCTCATGTCCGTATTTTATTTTTATCGACACCTCTATCTCTAAACATGTAGATATATTTTCTGATATCGGCTTTCGCTTGAGGACAAGCGAGGTCTGGGCTTGGGGGAGTTGATACTTCCATTTTGTATCATGCTTTTATATCAATATTTATTGCATTATGGGATGTTATTACATGTTATGTCACAATAATTATGTCTTTTCTCGCTTATTTTATAAGGTTTACATGAAGAGGGAGATTGTTGACAGCTGGAATTCTGGGTTGGAAAAGGAGCATATATTAGAGACCTATTCTGCACAACTTCAAACGTCATGAAACTCCATGACAGTCAGTTTTGGAATATATTAAAAATATTGGGCGAAGAAAGCACCAGAGGGGGCCACCCACCAGCCACGAGGGTGGAGGGCG
>NW_021183013.1:0-892 GCF_002162155.2 Triticum dicoccoides | reverse complement strand
CTCCTGTAATGGGACCGAGTTCTGCTCACAGACCGCCTTCTTGAGTGTGTTGGGGCTGATAATATTTCGCACCTCGCCTATCTGAGGCTCGGTGAAGTCGGCAGCTGGAGGCGTCTCCTGAGAGCTGAACGCCAGACGGCGCCTATTGCAACTTGGCTTCTCCGCGGTACGAGCTAGATCGCACACGTCTTTTGTTGGGTTTGGTTCTTGAGAAGGAGGCCCCATGAAGTCGCCATCGTACCCATGCTCGGCAAAGTACTGATCGACGTTGCCAAATGTATCATCGTCGTCGTCGTCGTCGTTCTGATCCTGTGCCATATGCATGTTTGGATCCAGTGGCATAGGGATGCCCGGCACCGTTACGGCGGTCTTGCCATGGGGCCGACTTGGCGCCGGCACGACTGGCGGTGTTGTCTTTGGGGTGGTGTCCCCCGCCCCCAAACGAATCTGGCTCTTCGACCAAAGTAGGGGCCAGCTCAGGCAGGCGCTGAGGGTCATCACGTCATCATCGTCGGCCCCGACGGGTCGAATCGGAGGTAACAAGTCGTCGCAGCCTGGCAGCACCCGAACCAGTTGAACCCTAAACAAGTTGGGTGGCATCTGGGTACCGTGGAACAAGGGGTTGCCCGGTTGAACGATTTTGCCCTTGGCGACATCGACCAACTCGTTGTTCACGAAGTGGAGGAGAGTGCACGGAACGTCGGCGGCGCCCTGCGAAAACATGTAGGGCGTCAGGGATGCCCAGTCAAAGGCAAGGAGATGAAGTCCTCGGCCGAGAGAGGCTTAATTAGTTACCGTGATGATGGCGTCGAGCTCGGCTAATGTCGAGGCACCGCCAACGGCGGGCGTGCAGTTGACGGAGCGGCCGCTTGCTGAAGAGGTGCCGGCCGGC
>NW_021183012.1:0-1535 GCF_002162155.2 Triticum dicoccoides | reverse complement strand
TCAGTTTTCAACACGTTCTGACATCATTTGCTATTTTTCAGTCATTTACCGATTTGTTTAGAGAGCTAAATGACCGTGAAATTGAAAATCACTACAAAATGAACTCTGTAAATGTTGAAACTTGGCATGGTATCATCATTCACCCACAGTGCACATGCAAAAGAGTAGAGGGTTACGACAAAATCTGGACGCGCTTCGTGTACAAACTGGACAATCTCTTTCGGAGTGTCAAGGTTTCGGACGAGAACTCATCTGTTACACGGGCACTTCATTTTTTAAACTTATTTGAACTCCAGACTTTTTTCGCGTTTTGTATGCACCATTCAAAGAGATGTCATCAATTTGCAACACTTTCTAACATCATTTGCTATTTTCAGTCATTTACCGATTTATTTAGAGAGCTAAATGACCCTGAAATTGAAAATCACTACAAAGTGAACTCTGAAAATGTTGATACTTGGCATGGTATCATCATTTCACCCACATGGCATGTGCAAAATACTAGAGAGGGTTACGGCCAAAACCGGACGCACTTCGTGTACAAACTGGAAAATCTGTTTCAAAGTATCAGGGTTTCGGACGAGAACTCATCTGTTACACGGGCACTTCTTTTTTAAAATTATTTGAACTCCAGACTTTTTTGTGTTCCGTATGCACCATTCAAAGCGATGTCATCAATTTTCAACACTTTCTAACATCATTTGCTATTTTCAGTCATTTACCGATTTATTTAGAGAGCTAAATGACCGTGAAATTGAAAATCACTACAAAATGAACTCTGAAAATGTTGAAACTTGGCATGGTACCATCACTTCACCCACATGGTATGTGCAAAATAGTAGAGAGGGTTACAGCAAAAACTGGACACACTTCGTGTACAAACTGGACAATCTCTTTCGGAGTATCAGGGTTCGAACGAGAACACATCGATTACATGGGCACTTTATTTTTTTTAAACTTATTTGAACTCCAGAATTTTTTTGCATTCCGTATGCACCATTCAAAGCGAGGTCATCAGTTTTCAACACGTTCTGACATCATTTGCAATTTTTCAGTCATTTACCGATTTGTTTAGAGAGCTAAATGACCGTGAAATTGGAAATCACTACAAAATGAACTCTGAAAAGGCTGAAACTTGGCATGGTATCATAGTTTCACCCACATAGCATGTGAAAAAGAGTAGAGAGGGTTACGGCAAAAACTGGACACACTTCCTGTACAAATTGGACAATCTCCTTTGGAGTACCAGGGTTTCGGACGAGAAGTCATCTGTTACACGGGCACTTCTTTTTTTAAATTATTTGAACTCCAGACTTTTTTGCGTTCCGTATGCACGATTCAAAGCGACGTCATCAATTTTCAACACTTTCTAACATCATTTGCTATTTTCAGTCATCTACCGATTTATTTAGAGAGCTAAATGACCGTGAAATTGAAAATCACTACAAAATGAACTCTGAAAATTTTGAAACTTGGCATGGTACCATCACTTCACCCACATGGTATGTGCAAAATAGTAGAGAGGGTTACAGCAA
>NW_021183011.1:0-1544 GCF_002162155.2 Triticum dicoccoides | reverse complement strand
ACTTGACCATATTTTAATTCGCCTGTTTCGTCCAAACAACCAATAAGAACATGGCCTTTCGGAACATGAATCTTACATCTAGTTCTTATGTCAGTCAACCTATTATCTTGATGGGCCTTAAGAATCATCAACATGTAAGGCTCTAAACTTGGTTCATAACCTTGCAGTAACATTTTCGATGTCGTCTTTGTTTTAGCACTACCAATTTTCCCTAGAACAGAGAGACCAACTTATCTGTTCGTCAGCATTTCAGCTAATTCATGCATGTCATCTTGCTGCATTAACTCAAATATCTCATCTTTTATTCCAAAAGTCGAAAGGAGAGATAATTTTGCAATTCATATAGCATGGTTGGGCTTTGCTCCAACTTGTAGTGTTAAACATTGTATTCTTAGATTCGAATTTCATCATGCTAGGCCGTAGAGAAAGATTACGAAAGGAATCAGGGTCGACAGAAATAACTCCTTTGTAGCCACCATACCTCGTTTGAAAAGCTGAATAGTGAGCCATTTCTTTGGCAAATCTCTCAGACATCTTCCCAATACCATCAGAAAATATGTATTTAGTGCCATCACTGGGACGTCAATATCTGGAATGTCTTCCATAACCCATGGTAGGATTTCAATTATTTTTCTAGAGGAGCTGAACAGCTGGCCCGCTCTAGACGCACACTAAGATATTGAACGAATTTCTTCAAAGTGGCCCATCCACTTTCTTATATCCTCGGCCTTCACGGAATTATTAGAATCAACCAACCAAACAGAACTTCCACGAAGTTGACTTGCTGAGAAGGCCAGGAATTCATACTTCTTTGGAACAAGGGAAAATCCTTCTTTCAGGATGGATAAAATGAGATAATACAAACCACTTTTCTAGGGTCGAGAAAAGAACCTCATCCAGTTCTAGCAGAGATAGCATCTAGAAAAAATATCCAAGTTCTTAACAAATTCCTAATAGGAAGATACTCAACTGCTAGCCTAAAACATCTTGAATGCTTTTCACACCACTTGTGACTTTACTGCGGACTTCTACCAGTTACATATGGCTGATGAGTTATGACCAAGTTTTTCTTTATGAATTTTAATATTGTTTGCAATGAGTAGGTTCTTACAAGGTTTCAAATCTCTCGTAATGTTGTGTGCAACAAATAGATACTGACCAGGTTTCTTACTCTTGCACACCTTATTAACATGTTCTGCAAAAACAATGACACACAAACACAAAAAGCTTGGTGAGTTTTGTTGGAGAGTGCCTCGGTGATGAAAATGATCTACTTCTGCCGATGCCTTCCCCAGATTAGCCTATTGGTGGTGCATTGCTACTCATTTGTCATTTGTATTGTAGTGCACTGTTGCTCATTTGCTACTCCATTTGTCATTGGCTCATTGCACTGCCATAGGGTACCATCTGATATGTCAATGTGTAGCCATCAACTAAACATAACTCAATTGTAATCTTACATTGGGTGAATTTTGTTTTCCAAGTTACACCTGTTAATTTTGCGATGGCATTGGGCTTGTTTGGTCTAACTTACTCCAGTGCTT
>NW_021183010.1:0-1225 GCF_002162155.2 Triticum dicoccoides | reverse complement strand
TTTTGAGGTTCTCTATGGACGAAGATGTCGAACACCTTTGAACTGGTCAGAAACCGGTGAAAGACAATTCTTTGGACCGGATATGATCCAGGAGGCAGAAGAGCAAGTTCGCATCATTCGTGAGAATTTGAAAACAGCCCAGTCTCGTCAGAAGAGCCAGTACGATCGTCATCATAAGGATATGACTTATGAAATTGGCGACCAAGCTTACCTTCGGGTTACTCCTTTGAAGGGTACCCATCGTTTCGGTATCAAGGGCAAGTTGGCTCCTCGTTACATTGGTCCTTTTCGTATTCTCGCTAAACGAGGAGAGGTTGCCTACCAGTTGGAACTACCCCCACATCTTTCTCGAGTTCATGATGTCTTCCACGTCTCTCAACTCAGGCGTTGCTTCTCGGATCCCATCCGCGGAGTGGACCACGAAACGCTTGATCTCCAAGATAACCTCACATACCGAGAGTACCCAGTTCGCATTCTTGATCAAGCAGAGCGTGTCACTCGACGTCAGAACATCAAGTTTCTCAAAGTTCAGTGGTCTCATCATTCCGAGAGAGAAGCTACGTGGGAGCGAGAAGATCGTCTTCGACTGGAGTACCCCACTTTCTTTCCGTCGACCCCTGAATCTCGAGACGAGATTCTTTCAAGTGGGGGCGAGTTGTCACATCCCTAGTCTGGTATGACCTAGACTAGCTAGTCATTGGTGCATCATGTTTAAATTTCATTTAAATTTGAAATGAGGATTGGTGGAACCCTCAGAATCATTTTTGAAAACGACCCAAATAAAATTTTCTCCAAAAGGGTCCAAGAAAATGCTCATGTTGCTCTCTGAAAATATTGGACAAAGATAAAAATCAAACCAATATTTTTAAGAGCTCATAGGTATTTATTTTGGGCATTTGGAATTAATGCATAAATATTTGCATTGGAGATATATTAGTTATATATATTAATATATGTCCAAAAATTATGCCACCTGTTGGGGAGCTCTGGAATAATATATCTAGCTCCTGCAAAAATGGGCATAAGGTAATAAAATGATTTAATATTTTATTAAATCAAAACTAATGTCAGAAAATTAGAAAACAAAAAAAATAAAAGAAGGAGAAGCTTACCTGGGGCTCCCCCCTGTGCAGCCCAGCAGCAGGCCGGCCCAGCCAGCAGGCGGCCCAGCCCGCCCCCTCCTCTGTCGCCTTCGTCCTCGACAGAGGGAGGGGAGCGTGCCCGG
>NW_021183009.1:0-621 GCF_002162155.2 Triticum dicoccoides | reverse complement strand
AGTGATTTCCAGGATTGACGAACCCCAAGGTGCGCTTACGTGTCGATCATCAACACTCACAGTTTTGGCAGATTCTGGCCCATTTCGTGGACTATTACTCACTGTTTTGGTGTCCCGGAGTGATTTTCACGATTAACGAACCCCAAGGTGTGCTTACGCGTCAGTCATCAACACTCGCATCTTTGGCCGATTCTGGCCCGTTTCGTGGACTACTACTCACTATTTTGGGGTCCCGGAGTGATATCCACGATTGACGAACCCCAACGTGCGTTTACGTGCCGGTCATCAACACTCGCAGTTTTGGCCGATTCTGGCCCGTTTCGTGGACTATTACTCACTGTTTTGGGGTCCCGGAGTGATTTCCACGATTGACGAACCCCAGGGTGCGCTTACGTGTCGGTCATCAACACTCATAGTTTTGGCCGATTTTTGGCCCTTTCGTGGACTATTACGCACTATTTTGGGGTCTCGGACTGATTTTCATGATTGACGAACCCCAAGGTGCGCTTACGTGCCGGTCATCAACACTCGTAATTTTGGCCGATTCTGGCCCGTTTCATGGAGTATTACTCACTATTTTGGGGTCTCAGAGTGATTTCCAGGATTGACGAACCCCAAGGT
>NW_021183008.1:0-1326 GCF_002162155.2 Triticum dicoccoides | reverse complement strand
TGGCAAAGGCTATCCTTGACTTTTTATTGAACCTAAAGAGGCAAAACACTATTCTAACCAACAGCAAGCAAAAACTAACAAAAGAAATTGACGCTCCAAGCAAAACACATATCATGTGGTGAATAAATATATAGCTCCAAGTAAAGTTACCGATGAACGAAGACGAAAGAGGGTATGCCTTCCGGGGCATCCCCAAGCTTAGGCTCTTGGTTGTCCTTGAATATTTCCTTGGGGTGCCTTGGGCATCCCCAAGCTTAGGCTCTTGCCACTCCTTATTCCATAGTCCATCGAATCTTTACCCAAAACTTGAAAACTTCAACCACACAAAACTCAACACAAAACTCATAAGCTCCGTTAGTATAAGAAAAAATAAAACCACCACTTAGGTACTGTAATGAACTCATTCTAAATTCATATTTGTGTGAAACCTACTGTATTCCAACTTATCTATGGTTCATACCACTTAATATTAGCCATAGATGAATCAAAATAAACAAAACAACACATAGAAAACAGAATCTGTCAAAAACAGAACAGTCTGTAGTAATCTGTATAAAACGTATACTTCTGGAACCCCAAAAATTATGAAATAAATTTCTGGACCTGAGAAATTTGTCTATTAATCATCTGCAAAAATAATCAACCTAAAACCACTCTCCAGTAAAAAATGGCAGCTAATCTCGTGAGCGCTAAAGTTTCTGTTTTTCACAGCAAGATCACATAAACTTCACCCAAGTCTTCCCAAAGGTTCTACTTGGCACTTTATTGAAACAAAAGCTATAAAACATGATTACTACAGTAGAATAATCATGTGGACACACAAAAACAGTAAGGATAAATATTGGGTTGTCTCCCAACAAGCGCTTTTCTTTAATGCATTTTAGCTAGGCATGATGATGACAATGATGCTCACATAAAAGATAAGAATTGAAACATAACGGGAGCATCATGAAGCATATGACTAACATATTTAAGTCTAACCCACTTCCTATGCATAGGGATTTTGTGAAAAACAACTTATGGGAACAATAATCAACTAGCATAGGATGGCACAATAAGCATAACTTCAAGATTTTGAGCACATAGGGAGGAAACTTGACATTATTGCAATTCCTACAAGCATATATTCCTCCCTCATAATAAATTTCAGTAGCATCATGAATAAATTCAACAATATAACCAGCACCTAAAGCATTCTTTTCATGATCTACAAGCATAGAAAATTTTCTACTCTCCACATAAGCAAAATTCTTCTCATCAATAGTAGTGGGAGCAAACTCAACAAAATAACTATCATAAGATTGAAAATTAAGATCAAGATGACAC
>NW_021183007.1:0-1222 GCF_002162155.2 Triticum dicoccoides | reverse complement strand
AAACCAAATGCTTTGATCACACTATCAAAACGTTTATTCCAACTCCGAGAGGCTTGCACCAGTCCATAAATGGATCGCTGGAGCTTGCACACTTTGTTAGCTCCCTTTGGATCGACAAAACCTTCTGGTTGCATCATATACAACTCTTCTTCCAGAAATCCATTCAGGAATGCAGTTTTGACATCCATTTGCCAAATTTCATAATCATAAAATGCGGCAATTGCTAACATGATTCGGACGGACTTAAGCATCGCTACGGGTGAGAAGGTCTCATCGTAGTCAATTCCTTGAACTTGCCGAAAACCTTTTGCGACAAGTCGAGCTTTGTAGACAGTAACATTACCATCAGCGTCAGTCTTCTTCTTAAAAATCCATTTATTCTCAATTGCTTGCCGATCAACGGGCAAGTCAACCAAAGTCCATACTTTGTTCTCATACATGGATCCCATCTCAGATTTCATGGCTTCAAGCCACTTTACGGAATCTGGGCTCACCATCGCTTCTTCATAGTTCGTAGGTTCATCATGATCTAGTAGCATGACCTCCAGAACAGGATTACTGTACCACTCTGGTGCGGATCTTACTCTGGTTGATCTACGCGGTTCAGTAGTATCTTGATCTGAAGTTTCATGATCATTATCATTGGCTTCCTCACTAACTGGTGTAGGTGTCACTGAAACAGTTTTCTGTGATGAACTACTTTCCAGTAAGGGAGCAGGTACAGTTACCTCGTCAAGTTCTACTTTCCTCCCACTCACTTCTTTCGAGAGAAACTCATTCTCTAGAAATGATCCATTCTTAGCAACGAATGTTTTGCCTTCGGATCTGTGATAGAAGGTGTACCCAACAGTTTCCTTTGGGTATCCTATGAAGACACATTTCTCCGATTTGGGTTCGAGCTTATCAGGTTGAAGCTTTTTCACATAAGCATCGCAGCCCCAAACTTTAAGAAACGACAACTTTGGTTTCTTGCCAAACCACAGTTCATAAGGCGTCGTCTCAACGGATTTTGATGGTGCCCTATTTAACGTGAATGCGGCCGTCTCTAAAGCATATCCCCAAAATGATAGCGGTAAATCAGTAAGAGACATCATAGATCGCACCATATCTAGTAAAGTACGATTACGACGTTCGGACACACCATTACGCTGTGGTGTTCCGGGTGGCGTGAGTTGCGAAACTATTCCACAGTTTTTCAAATGTACACCAAACTCGTAACTCA
>NW_021183006.1:0-1498 GCF_002162155.2 Triticum dicoccoides | reverse complement strand
GGAGGTGCTGGTGCAGTTGAAGTAGAAGATGCACGTGGTGTCCATGATGAAGGTCGGCCTGCAGAAAAGTTAGTTCGCCCCAATGCTTGTCGATCCTGCACTTCACGTTCAGCTTTACAAGCAAGATGGAATAAACGAGTGATATTAGTATACTCCTTATAGTCTAGAATGGTCTGAATCTCTCTATTTAATCCACCCAGAAAACGTGCAAGCATAGCTTCATTCTCCTCAACAATACCACATCTAATCATGCCAGTTTGTAATTCCTGATAATATTCTTCTACAGAATTTTTCCCTTGTCTTAAACGCTGCAATTTTTGAAGCAATTCACGTTGATAATATGGTGGAACCCAACGCGTACGCATAGCAGTTTTCAAAGCAGCCCAAATAGTTGGAATAGGATATAATCTACAATGTTCAGACCACCATACACATGCAAAACTAGTGAAAGCACAAACAGCAGCAGCAACTCGTCTCTCCTCGGGATATTGTAAACATGTAAATCGTTGTTCAGTTTCTAACTCCCAAGTAAGATATATATCAGGAACATATCTACCCTCAAATGGTGGAATATTCAATTTCAGTTTAGGAATATGGACATCATCTCGTACCTGAGGTGGTGGTATATGGACACGGATTGGTGGTGGTATATGGATACGAATTCGGAGCGGTGGTGGTAGATGGCAGGGGCGATGATGATGGTGCGGCAGCGGCGTGACAACTTATGACCAGAACTCGAAACTCTAAAAGACTAGACTCTAAGACCAGCAACTAGACACGACGATGCAACCGCAAATTCAACAAAGCAAAACCCTAAAAAGATTATGCAAGGCTCAGATTGGTTCGGATATGATGAACTAACCCTAAATTTTTTTTGTGGCTTTTTCGTGGACTATAGGTATGAAGAACAGACTCGATCGAAACTACGAAAAACTGTAAAATCTCACCGAGCAACCTGGAAATCTGATACCACATGATAGAGGCAAAGGTGTCCCGTCTTTCGATGAGATGGTGGATTTCGCTTTGGTGGAAGTCGACTTTGACGACCCGACTACGAACGTGCGAGGACGTCGCGCCTTAGCAATCGCTAAACCAACTCCGAGAGGTTATTGACCACGCCGGAGCACGATCAACCTGACCACGAGGGTCTGTTTCCTGCGAGCAAACGAAGAACAAGCAAGAAACTAAGATTGCAATCTAGATATTGCGAATATAAGATGAAAGCTTTATTGATCAAGGTGGGGTTCTGTGACGCCTTTGTCTGGTTGTTGAACACAAACGAAGTACGCGAAGTTGCAGCTATGGCGAACTTTTAATCTAAACAAAACCCAAAGTCTAAACGATGCCCTAAGGGCTGTATATATGGAGGAAGAGGGGGGAATTTCGTGGCCCTTGGTGGAGGGGTCCGAAATCAACCCTATCTCTTGTTTCCCCACACATACGGACTCTAAAAATAGCCTATACTTATGTATTTCGAAATTACATGGGCCTGGCCCAA
>NW_021183005.1:0-1319 GCF_002162155.2 Triticum dicoccoides | reverse complement strand
TTTTTTCGACTGCCCGGACCCAAAAACTGGAAACAGGTCAAAAAAAACTTCCTATAATGGCACCTGTCTCAAAACACTCAGAAACACCTAAAAATAGGATAGCCAGAAATTTTTTCGAAAAATGCGTTTTCGAAAAATTTTGGGCCTAAACGGAGCGTGGCTACCCGACTCTTTTTTTTTCCGAAACCTACTCCGGCAAGGAAACACGAATCGGAATCTAGATGGATCTCGAAAACAAACCTAATATGCAAGGAACTCGGATTGGTGGTGGATATATGGTGGTGGTATATGGCAGCGGTGGTGGTAGCGGTGGTAGTATATGGATATGGATCGGTGGTGGTATATGGATACGGATTCGAAGCGGTGGCGGATAAGCGGTGGTGGTAGATGGCAGGGGCGATGATGATGGTGCGGCGGCGGCGTGACAACTTATGACCAGAACTCAAAACTCTAAAAGTCTAGACTCTAAGACCAGCAACTAGACACGACGATGCAACCGCAAATTCAACAAAGCAAAACCCTAAAAAGATTATGCAAAAGCTCAGATTGGTTCGGATATGATGAACTAACCCTAATTTTTTTTGTGTCTTTTTCGTGGACTGTAGGTATGAAGAACAGACTCGATCTAAACTACGAAAAACTGTAAAATCTCACCGAGCAACCTGGAAATCTGATACCACTTGATAGAGGCGGAGGTGTCCCGTCTTTCGATGAGATGATGGATTTCGCTTTGGTGGAAGTCGACTTTGACGATCCGACTACGAACGTGCGAGGACGTCGCGCCTTAGCAATCGCTAAACCAACTCCGAGAGGTTATTGACCACGCCGGAGCACGATCAACCTGATAGAGGCGAGGGTCCCGATCTTTCGATGAGATGGTGGATTTCGCTTTGGTGGAAGTCGACTTCGACGATCCGACTACGAACGTGCGAGGACGTCGCGCCTTAGCAATCGCTAAACCAACTCCGAGAGGTTATTGACCACGCCGGAGCACGATCAACCTGACCACGAGGGTCTGTTTCCTGCGAGCAAACGAAGAACAAGCAAGAAACTAAGATTGCAATCTAGATATTGCGAATATAAGATGAAAGCTTTATTGATCAAGGTGGGGTTCTGTGACGCCTTTGTCTGGTCGTTGAACACAAACGAAGTACGCGAAGTTGCAGCTATGGCGAACTTTTAATCTAAACAAAACCCAAAGTCTAAACGATGCCCTAAGGGCTGTATATATGGAGGAAGAGGGGGGAATTTCGTGGCCCTTGGTGGAGGAGTCCGAAATCAACCCTATCTCTTGTTTCCCCACACATACGGACTCTAAA
>NW_021183004.1:0-1181 GCF_002162155.2 Triticum dicoccoides | reverse complement strand
GGAACTCCTCGTGACGTCCGGGATCTCATCCGGGACTCCGAACAACATTAGGTAACCACATACAAACTTCCTTTATAACCCTAGCGTCATCGAACCTTAAGTGTGTAGACCCTACGGGTTCGGGAGACATGTAGACATGACCGAGACGTTCTCCGGTCAATAACCAACAGCGGGATCTGGATACCCATGATGGCTCCCACATGTTCCACGATGATCTCATCGGATGAACCACGATGTCAAGGACTTAATCAATCCCGTATTCAATTCCCTTTGTCTATCGGTATGTTACTTGCCCGAGACTCGATCGTCGGTATCCAATACCTTGTTCAATCTCGTTACCGGCAAGTCACTTTACTCGTTCCGTAACACATCATCCCGTGATCAACTCCTTGGTCACATTGCGCATATGATGATGTCCTACCGACTGGGCCCAGAGATACCTCTCCGTTTACACGGAGTGACAAATCCCAGTCTCGATCCGCATAAAACAATAGATACTTTCGGAGATACCTGTAGTGCACCTTTATAGTCACCCAGTTACGTTGTGACGTTTGATATACCCAAAGCACTCCTACGGTATCCAGGAGTTACACGCTCTCATGGTCGAAGGAAGAGATACTTGACATTGGCAAAGCTCTAGCAAATGAACTACACGATCTTTTGTGCTAGTCTTAGGATTGGGTCTTGTCCATCACATCATTCTCCTAATGATGTGATCCCGTTATCAATGACATCCAATGTCCATAGCCAGGAAACCATGACTATCTGTTGATCACAACGAGCTAGTCAACTAGAGGCTCACTAGGGACATATTGTGGTCTATGTATTCACACGTGTATTACAATTTCCGGATAATACAGTTATAGCATGAATAAAAGACAATTATCATGAACAAGGAAATATAATAATAATACTTTTATTATTGCCTCTAGGGCATATTTCCAACAGTCTCCCACTTGCACTAGAGTCAATAATCTAGTTCACATCGCCATGTGATTAACACTCACAGGTCACATCGCCATGTGACTAATACCCAAGAGTTTACTAGAGTCAGTAGTCTAGTTCACATCACTATGTGATTAACACTCAATGAGTTTTATGTTTGATCATGTTGCTTGTGAGAGAGGTTTTAGTCAACGGGTCTGAACCTTTCAGATCCGTGTGTGCTTTACAAATCTCTA
>NW_021183003.1:0-1491 GCF_002162155.2 Triticum dicoccoides | reverse complement strand
GCTGCAAAAACAAGTTAGACGTCCTCTAATTGTTGTTGCATCTTTTACGTGGCTGCAATTGGGTTCTAGCAAGAACGTTTTCTTACCTACGAATCACCACAACGTGATTTTGTCAACTTCTATTTACCCTTCATAAGGGCCCTGTTCATCGATTCCGCTCCAACTAAGGTGGGAGAGACAGACACCCGCCAGCCACCTTATGCAACTTGTGCATGTCAGTCGGTGGAACCGGTCTCACGTAAGAGTACGTGTAAGGTTGGTCCGGGCCGCTTCATCCCACAATACCGTTGAGCAAGAAAAGACTAGTAGAGGCAAGTAAGATGACAAAATCCACGCCCACAACAAAGTTGTGTTCTACTCGTGCAAAGAGAACTACGTATAGACCTAGCTCATGATGCCACTGTTGGGGAACGTTGCAGAAAATTAAATTTTTTCCTACGGTTTCACCAAGATCCATCTATGAGTTCATCTAAGCAATGAGTCTAGGGAGAGAGTTTGCATCTACATACCACTTGTAGATCGCGTGCGGAAGCTTGCAAGGTGATGATGTAGTCATACTCGACGTGATCCAAATCACCGATGACCAGCGCCAAACGGACGGCACCTCCGCGTTCAACACACGTACGGAACAGCCACGTCTCCTCCTTCTTGATCCAGCAAGGAAGGGAGGAGAGGTTGAGGGAGATGGCACCAGCAGCAGCACGACGGCGTGGTGTTGATGGAGCTGCAGTACTCCGGCAGAGCTTCGCTAAGCACTTTGGAGGTGGAGGAGGTGTTGGGGAGGGAGAAGGAGGCAACCAAAGGCCAGGGCGTTCAGGTATGAAGTCCCTCCTCTCCCCCACTATATATAGGGGTGCCAAGGGGGGGTGGCCGGCCCTAGGAGATCCAATCTCCTAGGGGGTGCGGCGGCCAAGGGGGGTTTTCCCTCCCCCCAAGGCACCTAGGAGGTGCCTTACCCTCCTAGGACTCTTGCCCCCTTAAACCCTAGGCGCATGGGCCTATGTGGGGCTGGTGCCCTTGGCCCATTAGGCCAAGGCACACCCCCCTACAGCCCATGTGGCCCCCCGGGACAGGTGGACCCACCCGGTGGACCCCCGGGACCCTTCCGGTGGTCCCGGTACAATACCGATAACCCCGAAACTTGTCCCGATGCCCGAAACAGGACTTCCCATATATAAATCTTTACCTCCGGACCATTCCGGAACTCCTCGTGACGTCCGGGATCTCATCCGGGACTCCGAACAACATTCGGGTTACTGCATATACATATCCCTATAACCCTAGCGTAACTGAACCTTAAGTGTGTAGACCCTACGGGTTCGGGAGACATGCAGACATGACCGAGACTCTCTCAGTCAATAACCATCAGCGGGATCTGGATACCCATGACGGCTCCCACATGCTCCTCGATGTTGTCATCGGATGAACCACTATGTCGAGGATTCGATCAAACCCTGTATGCAATTCCCTTTGTCAATCGGTACGTTACTT
>NW_021183002.1:0-1449 GCF_002162155.2 Triticum dicoccoides | reverse complement strand
CGACACGCTTCCGAGCTCCGCCACAACCCCCTCCACCTCCTCGTCGAGCCACGAACCTCCGGACGCCCTGTGTAGCCGCCGTCGCCATCGTCTTCCTCCTCGGACGCCGTCGACCGCCGACTCCGATTCGCCGTCTCCAACGCGTCCCCGGCCACAACGAGCAGCCCTGGAGGTCCGCGGTGAGCTCCGCCGCCGTTCCCCTCTCTTCTCCCCCTCGTTTCCGCGCTGTAGCGCCGTTCCCCACCACGGCCGAAGCCTCTCGCCGCCGCCGTCTCGGCCCGCCTCCGCCCAAACCGAGCCTTCCATCGCGCTCCCAGTGCCACGAGGGTGCCGCCGAGCCCCTCAGGTGGCCTCCCCGTGCCCCGCAGCCCATTCCCGCTCGAAGCCGAGCTCCGGCCGCCGCCGCGAGCTTTGCTCCGGCGAGCTCCGGCCTTCCCCGCTCCTCCCACCTGTCCCACCAGATGCGCGAGAGCCCGGGCTACGCCCCGGTGCTCTCCGACGCCGCCCCCGTGGCCTGTTTCGCGGACGCCGCCGCGTCCAGAGGTCGCCGCCGACGACCTCGCCGGCCTGACGAGTGGGCCCCGTCGGCAGGTGATTAGCTTAGTGCTAATCACTGTTAATTAACCCCCTGAGGCTGACATGTGGGCCCCGGTGCCCCCTAACCTTTTAATTAAGTTAATTTAACCCCTGTTTAACCCCCTGTCACTGACGTGTGGACCCCACACGTCAGCTTTGACCCGGACCAGCCCAGTTGACCGCTGACGTCGTGCTGACGTCATGCTGGCGCAATAATATGATTTCTGGAATTAAATTTAATCAGAAAATTCCAGAAATTGTTTTAAACTTCAAAAATTCATATCAATTCAACCGTAGCTCAGATTAAAATAATTTATATATGAAAAATTATCAGAAAAATGCAATCTTTCCATCTGTACTAGTTTCATGCATGAAAAACCAACTTATACATGCTGAATATGGGAAAACACATTATGGCATATGTAGGAGCTTAATTTGGAGATGCATTTGAACCTTTGGTTCAAATGGATTTCAAACCAAATGTTTACTAGTTGCATTAGCTCAAACAGCATCACATCTACATGCCATGTTCATGCATCATATTGTTGCATATGATTGTGTATTGATTGCCGGCACCGTTCCTTCTCGATAGGTCCTGCTCCGGAGACGTTCCAGAGTACCTGTCTGTGAAGCAGTGCCTCCCTTGTTGATTTACCAGGCAAGCAAACCCCCTTGTTCATTTCGATAAAACCCTACTCTCTCGCTCCTGCTCTCAGTTTTTGCATTAGGACAACAACGGTTCACCTGCTACTTTGTGCTGCGGTAGTTGAACCCATTCCTCTGCATGACCTGTCATTGCCACAGTAAATAGTTGAAACCCACTAGCATGTGTAGGAGTTGATTGAAGCCACTGATGTGTTCCTACCATGCTAT
>NW_021183001.1:0-731 GCF_002162155.2 Triticum dicoccoides | reverse complement strand
AGTCCATGAAATGGGCCAGAATCGGCCAAAACCGCGAGTGCTGATGACCGACACGTAAACGCACTACGGGGTTCATCAATCGTTGAAATCACTCCGGGACCGCAAAACAGTGAGTAATAGTCCAAGAAGTGGGCCAGAATCGGCCAAAACTGTGAGTGTTGATGACCGACATGGAAATGCACCTTGGGGTTTAACAACTATGGAAATCGCTTCGGGACCCCAAAACGGTGACTAATAGTCAATGAAACGGGCCAGAATCGGCCAAAACCGCGAGTGCTAAAGACCGAGACGTAAACACACCACGGGGTTCGTCAATCGTTGAAATCACTCCGGGACCCCAAAACAATGACTTATACTCCAAGAAGCGGGCCAGAATCGGCCAAAACTGTGAGTGTTGATGACCGACACGTAAACGTCAACAACTATGGAAATCACTCCGGGACCCCAGAAAGGTGAGTAATAGCCCGTGAAATGGGCCAGAATAGGCCAAAACCACGAGTGCTGGCGACGGACACGTAAAGGCACCACGGGGTTCGTCAATCGTTGAAATCACTCCGGGACCCCAAAACAGTGATTAATAGTACAAGAAGCGGGCCAGAAACGGCCAAAACTGTGAGTGTTGATGACCGACACATAAACGCACCTTGGGGTTCAACAACTATGGAAATCACTCCGGGAACCTAAAACGGTAAGTAATAGTCCATGAAAAGGGCCAGAATCAGTCAAAACCG
>NW_021183000.1:0-1628 GCF_002162155.2 Triticum dicoccoides | reverse complement strand
AGGCCAAAGATGTAATGGTGTATGCTCGAGGGATCAACCACGAATAAGACAACATTACGAGCATCATTGGTACTGATTTGATTTGACGATAGCCCCCACTCAAATCAAAGGATTGATAAGACAATAGGTCCAACAACTGATCACAAGGACCAATCGATGAAGATATCATCTTTCTTCAACACACACTACACAAGAATATCCCTTTGGAACGAACTAAGTCAGGCAAGCTTTTATCTTCCAACTCTCCAAGTTGTTGTCTAGCTTAACCAACTAGCTCAGGGATATCTAACACCGATTCTTGGAGAGAAGGTGGTTCACAAGAAACCAACTTGATCACGAGCTCAACATAACGGTCAGGTGACGACCTGGTGATACTTCCGAGAAGATATTCAGAAAATCATGAACCACCGGTATGTTACTAAGCTCGAGAAGAATCTCGCTTTTGAGGGCAAGACGATATGATCAAATGAGCGAGGACTTGACAAGATCCTAACTCATCAATCGAAGGGTGCACCAAAATAAGGACTAGGTAGCACGATCAATCTTAGAATGGTGATTCAATAACCAACATACTAAGAATAAGATTATTGTCCATTAACTACCAAGCAATGGGGTTGCTAGGAGTATTGAGTTCACACATCATGATTCACTTGTCGGCACTCCGGCTGCAACAACACGGAACCGAGGAATGAAAAAGGATGGCGAGAAGTATCACTATGTCAAGAATTCACAAAAGGTGGTGCAATTCTCATGAAATTCTTGATATAAAGATGGTAATACTCCAAGGTAGAACAGAACAAAAGTTGGATTAGCAACTTGATCTGCAGAGTACAACTACTTTGACCCAATCCTAGATATGGATGAGGTACTGGAGTTTGTTTCTCCTAGCCACTCTCTGGAATAGAATGGCTTGACGGACCACAAGAGTAATAAGCATTGACAACACGAATGCACAATTACTTTTGACTATCAATTGATAGACGAGGGCCAGAAAACAACTAAAGAGGGACAACTCAAAGGAACATATGATTTTCTGAGTGGTGAATGCATAGATTAGCATGTCGAACGAGTTCAACATATTTCTCCCGGACAATCCATGCGGAAAGTTAGAACTGGCAGAGTCACAATTATGAATGGAGAACCCATCGAGAGCACTCCTGTTGTGATCTTTTGATCCAACAAACTTTTGCCGTAAGTGGTTCATGGTATTTGGAAGAAGGATATACCACGGACCTCGAGAACTACTGCAAAGGTTACTAATAACCTAAGGGAGCTAGCAATTACTATCAACATGAAGTAAGTAGGGTGAATCTCGGGTTCAAGAACCCAGGAGTAGAATACCTACTACTAAGTAGCATCACGGAATGCTTTCGAAGATAAAGGCCAGAACCATCACACTGGGACACCAATCATGGCTAAATTACTAGGTGATCCCCTAAGACACCTAGGGTCATAATACCAGCTCCAACATATATGTCAAGGCAATAAAGTACCTCAACTCACCGATTAGTGTGGTTAATCTGGCCCAAAGGAACATCGAAACGGGAGGAAGGAATTTGCAAATTGCATCAGATTGTATAGAAACCTGGGATGACTCGGACAGCATAACGGCTGTAAATGCTCAGAAA
>NW_021182999.1:27484-28922 GCF_002162155.2 Triticum dicoccoides | reverse complement strand
CCTTTTCGTTTGGTCAATCTGGGCCAGGTACTTCTATTTTGATTTCTATATTGAAAGGAAGGATCCATAGGCTTCAATGTGTTGGCGCTACTAAATTAAAAAAGGAATTATCCTCCTATTAAAGGGAATAGGTATTCTTGGTTTGGTTTAGTCCTTTTCGTTTGGTCAATCTGGACCAGGTACTTCTATGTTGATGGGCCTTTTATGGGCTTTCATAGAGACCGCGAAAAATAATTGGGTCAAAATAAATCAACATTGTGGGAATTGAACACAGGACCTCCTGTCTAGATATTCGATGTAACTAATTAAGCGAATGAGCAAACTAAAGGAAGGATTGCGTCCTTTTCTTGGTTTGGTTTAGTCCTTTTCGTTTGGTCAATCTGGGCCAGGTACTCCTATGTTGATTTCTATATTTAAAGGAAGGATCCATAGGCTTCAATGTGTTGGGGCTACTAAATTAAAAAAGGAATTATCCTACTATTAAAGGGAATAGGTATTCTTGGTTTGGTTTAGTCCTTTTCGTTTGGTCAATCTGGGCTAGGTACTTCTATGTTGATGGGCCTTTTATGGGCTTTCATAGAGACCGCGAAAAATAATTGGGTCAAAATAAATCAACATTGTGGGAATTGAACAGAGGACCTCCTGTCTAGATCTTCGATGTATCTAATTGAGTGAATGAGCAAACTAAAGGAAGGATTGCATCCTTTTCTTGGATTGGTTTAGTCCTTTTCGTTTGGTCAATCTGGGCCAGGTACTTCTATGTTGATTTCTATATTGAAAGGAAGGATCCATAGGCTTCAATGTGTTGGGGCTACAAAATTAAAAAAGGAATTATCCTCCTATTAAAGGGAATAGGTATTCTTGGTTTGGTTTAGTCCTTTTCGTTTGGTCAATCTGGGCCAGGTACTTCTATGTTGATGGGCCTTTTATGGGCTTTCATAGAGACCGCGAAAAATAATTGGGTCAAAATAAATCAACATTGTGGGAATTGAACACAGGACCTCCTGTCTAGATCTTCGACGTAACTAATTAAGAGAATGAGCAAACTAAAGGAAGGATTGCGTCCTTTTCTTGGATTGGTTTAGTCCTTTTCGTTTGGTCAATCTGGGCCAGGTACTTCTATGTTGATTTCTATATTGAAAGGAAGGATCCATAGGCTTCAATGTGTTGGGGCTACTAAATTAAAAAAGGAATTATCCTACTATTAAAGGGAATAGGTATTCTTGGTTTGGTTTAGTCCTTTTCGTTTGGTCAATCTGGGCCTGGTACTTCTATGTTGATGGGCCTTTTATGGGCTTTGATAGAGACCGCGAAAAAATTGGGTCAAAATAAATCAACATTGTGGGAATTGAACACAGGACCTCCTCTCTAGATCTTCGATGTAACTAATTAAGTGAATGAGCAAACTAAAGGAAGGATTGCGTCCTTTTCATGGTTT
>NW_021182999.1:25974-26525 GCF_002162155.2 Triticum dicoccoides | reverse complement strand
ACATTGTGGGAATTGAACACAGGACCTCCTGTCTAGATCTTCGATGTAACTAATTAAGCGAATGAGCAAACTAAAGGAAGGATTGCGTCCTTTTCTTGGTTTGGTTTAGTCCTTTTCGTTTAGTCAATCTGGGCCAGGTACTTCTGTGTTGATTTCTATATTGAAAGGAAGGATCCATAGGCTTCAATGTGTTGGGGCTACTAAATTAAAAAAGGAATTATCCTCCTATTAAAGGGAATAGGTATTCTTGGTTTGGTTTAGTCCTTTTCATTTGGTCAATCTGGGCTAGGTACTTCTATGTTGATGGGCCTTTTATGGGCTTTCATAGAGACCGCGAAAATTAATTGGGTCAAAATAAATGAACATTGTGGGAATTGAACACAGGACCTCCTGTCTAGATCTTCGACGTAACTAATTAAGCGAATGAGCAAACTAAAGGAAGGATTGCGTCCTTTTCTTGGATTGGTTTAGTCCTTTTCGTTTGGTCAATCTGGGCCAGTTACTTCTGTGTTGATTTCTATATTGAAAGGAAGGATCCATATGCTTCAATG
>NW_021182999.1:18602-23035 GCF_002162155.2 Triticum dicoccoides | reverse complement strand
AGATCTTCGACGTAACTAATTAAGAGAATGAGCAAACTAAAGGAAGGATTGCGTCCTTTTCTTGGATTGGTTTAGTCCTTTTCGTTTGGTCAATCTGGGCCAGGTACTTCTATGTTGATTTCTATATTGAAAGGAAGGATCCATAGGTTTCAATGTGTTGGGGCTACTAAATTAAAAAAGGAATTATCCTACTATTAAAGGGAATGGGTATTCTTGGTTTGGTTTAGTCCTTTTCGTTTGGTCAATCTGGGCCAGGTACTTCTATGTTGATGGGCCTTTTATGGGCTTTGATAGAGACCGCGAAAAAATTGGGTCAAAATAAATCAACATTGTGGGAATTGAACACAGGACCTCCTGTCTAGATCTTCGATGTAACTAATTAAGTGAATGAGCAAACTAAAGGAAGGATTGCGTCCTTTTCTTGGTTTGGTTTAGTCCTTTTCGTTTGGTCAATCTGGGCCAGGTACTTCTATGTTGATTTCTATATTGAAAGGAAGGATCCATAGGCTTCAATGTGTTGGGGCTACTAAATTAAAAAAGGAATTATCCTCCTATTAAAGGGAATAGGTATTCTTGGTTTGGTTTAGTCCTTTTCGTTTGGTCAATCTGGGCCAGGTACTTCTATGTTGATGGGCCTTTTATGGGCTTTCATAGAGACCGCGAAAAATAATTGGGTCAAAATAAATCAACATTGTGGGAATTGAACACAGGACCTCCTGTCTAGATCTTCGATGTAACTAATTAAGCGAATGAGCAAACTAAAGGAAGGATTGCGTCCTTTTCTTGGTTTGGTTTAGTCCTTTTCGTTTAGTCAATCTGGGCCAGGTACTTCTGTGTTGATTTCTATATTGAAAGGAAGGATCCATAGGCTTCAATGTGGTGGGGCTACTAAATTAAAAAAGGAATTATCCTCCTATTAAAGGGAATAGGTATTCTTGGTTTGGTTTAGTCCTTTTCATTTGGTCAATCTGGGCTAGGTACTTCTATGTTGATGGGCCTTTTATGGGCTTTCATAGAGACCGCGAAAAATAATTGGGTCAAAATAAATCAACATTGTGGGAATTGAACACAGGACCTCCTGTCTAGATCTTCGACGTAACTAATTAAGCGAATGAGCAAACTAAAGGAAGGATTGCGTCCTTTCTTGGATTGGTTTAGTCCTTTTCGTTTGGTCAATCTGGGCCAGTTACTTCTGTGTTGATTTCTATATTGAAAGGAAGGATCCATATGCTTCAATGTGTTGGGGCTACTAAATTAAAAAAGGAATTATCCTACTATTAAAGGGAATAGGTATTCTTGGTTTGGTTTAGTCCTTTTCGTTTGGTCAATCTGGGCCAGGTACTTCTATGTCGATGGGCCTTTTATGGGCTTTCATAGAGACCGCGAAAAATAATTGGGTCAAAATAAATCAACATTGTGGGAATTGAACACAGGACCTCCTGTCTAGATCTTCGATGTAACTAATTAAGCGAATGAGCAAACTAAAGGAAGGATTGCGTCCTTTTCTTGGTTTGGTTTAGTCCTTTTCGTTTGGTCAATCTGGGCCAGGTAATTCTATGTTGATTTCTATATTGAAAGGAAGGATCCATAGGCTTCAATGTGTTGGGGCTACTAAATTAAAAAAGGAATTATCCTACTGTGACGCCCCCGATTTGACCGTACACTAATCATGCACGCAAATGTGTACGATCAAGATCAAGGACTCACGGGAAGATATCACAACACAACTCTACAAATAAAATAAGTCATGCAAGCATCATATTACAAGCCAGGGGCCTCGAAGGCTCGAATACAAGAGCTCGATCATAGACGAGTCAGCGGAAGCAACAATATCTGAGTACAGACATAAGTTAAACAAGTTGCCATAAGATGGCTAGCACAAACTGGGATACAGATCGAAAGAGGCGCAGGCCTCCTGCCTGGGATCCTCCTAACTACTCCTGGTCGTCGTCAGCGGGCTGCACGTAGTAGTAGGCACCTCCGGTGTAGTAGGGGGTCATCGTCGATGGTGGCGTCTGGCTCCAGGGCTCCAGCATCTGGTTGCGACAACCAGGTAGAAGGGAAAGGGGAAAAGAGGGAGAAAAGCAACCGTGAGTACTCATCCAAACTACTCGCAAGCAAGGAGCTACACTACATATGCATGGGTATATGTGTAAAGGGCCATATCGGTGGACTGAACTGCAGAATGCCAGAATAAAAGGGGGATAGCTAATCCTGTCGAAGACTACGCTTCTGGCAGCCTCCGACTTGCAGCATGTAGAAGAGAGTAGATTAACGTCCTCCAAGTAGCATCTCCAAGTAGCATCGCATAGCATAAACCTACCCGGCGATCCTCTCCTCGTCGCCCTGTAGAAAAGCGATCACCGGGTTGTCTGTGGAACTTGGAAGGGTGTGTTTTATTAAGTATCCGGTTCTAGTTGTCATAAGGTCAAGGTACAACTCCAAGTCGTCCTGTTACCGAAGATCACGGCTATTCGAATAGATTAACTTACCTGCAGGGGTGCACCACATAACCCAACACGCTCGATCCCATTTGGCCGGACACACTTTCCTGGGTCATGCCCGGCCTCGGAAGATCAACACGTCGTAGCCCCACCTAGGCTCAACGGAGAGGCCAGCACGCCGGTCTAAACCTAAGCACGCAGGGGTCTGGGCCCATCGCCCTGAGCACACCTGCACGTTGCGTACGCGGCCGGTGAGCAGACCTAGCAACCTCCATTACAAAGGAAGTTGCGTTAACGCAGTCCAACCCGGCGCGCGCCGCTCAGTCGCTGACGTCACGAAGTGCTTCGGCTGATACCACGACGTCGGGATACCCATAACTACTCCCGCGTAGATGGTTAGTGCGTATAGGCTCGTAGCCAACTCAGATCAAATACCAAGATCTCGTTAAGCGTGTTAAATATCCGCGAACGCCGAACAGGGCCAGGCCCACCTGTCTCCTAGGTGGTCTCAACCTGCCCTGCCGCTCCGCCACAAAGTAACAGTCGGGGGCCGTCGGGAACTCAGGCACACCACTACCTGGATGGAGCCACCTGCCCCTTCAGCCCCCATCTCCAAACAGTATCACCAGTAATGTAACAGTGTAAAGTATATAGCATATGCCCGTGATCACCTCCCGAGGTGATCACGGCCCAGTAGTATAGCATGGCAGACGGACAAGAGTGTAGGGCCACTGATGGAACACTAGCATCCTATACTAAGCATTTAGGATTGCGGGTAAGGTATCAATGACTGTAGCAGCAATGACAGGCTATGCATCAGAATAGGATTAACGGAAAGCAGTAACATGCTACACTACTCTAATGCAAGCAGTATAGAGAAGAGTAGGCGATATCTGGTGATCAAAGGGGGGGCTTGCCTGGTTGCTCTGGCAAGAGAGAGGGGTCGTCAACTCCGTAGTCGAACTGGTCAGCAGCAGCGTCGGTCTTGTAGTCTACCGGAGAGAAGAGGGGGAAGAAATAATGAATATAGAGCAAACAAAGCATCACAAAATATAACAAGGCAATATGCAGTGTTCGGTGTGCCCTAACGCGGTAGTAGGTGATACCGGTGAAGGGGGGAAAACATCCGGAAAAGTATTCCCGGTGTTTCGTGTTTTCTGGCAGATGAACCGGAGGGGGAAAGTTGCAGGTTTGATATGTTAGGGGTGTGTGGTGGATGAACGGACTGCGTATCCGGGATCGTCTCGTCGTTCTGAGCAACTTTCATGTTGAAAATATTTTAATCCGAGTTACGGATTAAAAGATATGATTTTCTAAAGATTTTATTAATTTCTGGAATATAATTAATTATTTAATCCAACATTATCTAGAATAGTAAATGCTGACGTCAGCATGACATCAGTGTGATGTCAGCAGTCAACGTTGACCATTGACCTGGTCAACCTGACGTGTGGGTCCCGTGGGACCCACATGTCAACCTCTGTTTAGGTTAATTACAGATTAGTTAATTTAATTAGTGATTAGGTTAATCTAATCAGGATTAATTAACTTAATTAATTACTTAATTAATTAATTAATTAATATTTTAATTATTTTAGTTATTATTAATTTATTTATTTAATATATATATATTTTTAATTTTATTATTTTCTTCTATCTTTTTTTTAACGTTCCAGGGCGGGCCCCACGTGCCATAGGCACAGGGGCCTATCGGGCGCCGCCTAGCGGGCGCGGGCGCAGGACGCGGCCCGAGCGGGCGCACACCCAGGTGCGGGCGGACCCGGCAAGGCGCCGGAGCAGGGGGCGGTGGCCACGGCGA
The DNA here is from genome assembly GCF_002162155.2 of Triticum dicoccoides. Taxonomy (NCBI): domain Eukaryota; kingdom Viridiplantae; phylum Streptophyta; class Magnoliopsida; order Poales; family Poaceae; genus Triticum; species Triticum dicoccoides. The sequence continues at coordinate 18,772 of NW_021182999.1, read as the reverse complement.
GGCCAGGGCCGAAACGGGGCGCGCCGGCCGTGGCCTGTGGAAAGGCGGCCGCGCGGAGGAGCGTTGGGGGCCGGCGCCATCGGCCATGGCCGCGGCCGTGTGCGGAGGACGCGGGGGGGCGCAGGGGCGAGCGCCGGCGGGGAAGCAGGGGGACGGAGGCGCAGCGAGGG
>NW_021182999.1:15072-16770 GCF_002162155.2 Triticum dicoccoides | reverse complement strand
GGGCCCGATCCCGATTGGATCGGGGAAGAGGGAGAAAGCGAGTGGGGGGGCGAGTGGGTGGCTGTCGGTTAGGGTTTGGGGGAGGGAGTGGATAAGGAGGGGGGTAGCGGGGTGGGCCGGCCGGCTGGGCCTAGGGGTGTTGGCCCAGTTGGGCCACGGCCCGGGGGGTTTGCTCTTATTTTTGTTTTCTGTTTTCTCTTTTGTATTTTCTTTATTTTCCTCTTTTCTTTTCTGTTTTATTTTTGTTTCCTATTATTTTAGGTTCCGTAAAAATATATACTTTGCATCTAATTTGAACATTTCGATTTAGTCCACCACCACAAAAGTCTAGACCCCAATTAATTTGGTTTGATATTTTATCAATCTGTAAAGGCATTTAAATAATCAGGTTTGCTAATATTTAAATCGTTTTAGTGCATTAGAACACATAATAAAAGTGTGGTTCCTTCACAAATATTTAGTAAGGATTATTTGCCACAAACCGAACATTTTGGTTTTAATGTTTCAAAAGTTTTGTTGTTTGCCTTTCTTTCAAATTTGAATTTGGATCGGTTCTGAACTAACGCGAGATTAACGACAGTCACTTTGATGGCTTGGCATCATTAACACGTGATTATTATAGCCTAATTATCCGGGCGTCACACCTACTATTAAAGGGAATAGGTATTCTTGGTTTGGTTTAGTCCTTTTCGTTTGGTCAATCTGGGCCAGGTACTTCTATGTTGATGGGCCTTTTATGGGCTTTCATAGAGACCGCGAAAAATAATTGGGTCAAAATAAATCAACATTGTGGGAATTCAGCACATGACCTCCTGTCTAGATCTTCGACGTAACTAATTAAGCGAATGAGCAAACTAAAGGAAGGATTGCGTCCTTTTCTTGGTTTCGTTTAGTCCTTTTTGTTTGGTCAATCTGGGCCAGGTACTTCTATGTTGATTTCTATATTGAAAGGAAGGATCCATAGGCTTCAATGTGTTGGGGCTACTAAATTAAAAAAGGAATTATCCTACTATTAAAGGGAATAGGTATTCTTGGTTTGGTTTAGTCCTTTTCGTTTGGTCAATCTGGGCCAGGTACTTCTATGTTGATGGGCCTTTTATGGGCTTTCATAGAGACCGCGAAAAATAATTGTGTCAAAATAAATCAACATTGTGGGAGTTGAACACAGGACCTCCTGTCTAGATCTTCGATGTAACTAATTAAGCGAATGAGCAAACTAAAGGAAGGATTGCGTCCTTTTCTTGGTTTGGTTTAGTCCTTTTCGTTTGGTCAATCTGGGCCAGGTACTTCTATGTTGATTTCTATATTCAAAGGAAGGATCCATAGGCTTCAATGTGTTGGGGCTACTAAATTAAAAATGGAATTATCCTACTATTAAAGGGAATAGGTATTCTTGGTTTGGTTTAGTCCTTTTCGTTTGGTCAATCTGGGCAAGGTACTTCTATGTTGATGGGCCTTTTATGGGCTTTCATAGAGACCGCGAAAAATAATTCGGTCAAAATAAATTAACATTGTGGGAATTGAACACAGGACCTCCTGTCTAGATCTTTGATGTAACTAATTAAGCGAATGAGCAAACTAAAGGAAGGATTGCGTCCTTTTCTTGGTTTGGTTTAGTCCTTTTCGTTTGGTCAATCTGGGCCAGGTACTTCTATGTTGATTTCTATATTGAAAGGAAGGATCCATAGGCTTCAATGT
>NW_021182999.1:14174-14758 GCF_002162155.2 Triticum dicoccoides | reverse complement strand
CTTCTATGTTGATGGGCCTTTTATGGGCTTTCATAGAGACCGCGAAAAATAATTGGGTCAAAATAAATCAACATTGTGGGAATTGAACACATGACCTCCTGTCTAGATCTTCGACGTAACTAATTAAGCGAATGAGCAAACTAAAGGAAGGATTGCGTCCTTTTCTTGGTTTCGTTTAGTCCTTTTCGTTTAGTCAATCTGGGCCAGGTACTTCTATGTTGATTTCTATATTGAAAGGAAGGATCCATAGGCTTCAATGTGTTGGGGCTACTAAATTAAAAAAGGACTTATCCTACTAATAAAGGGAATAGGTATTCTTGGTTTGGTTTAGTCCTTTTCGTTTGGTCAATATGGGCCTGGTACTTCTATGTTGATGGGCCTTTTATGGGCTTTCATAGAGACCGCGAAAAATAATTGGATCAAAATAAATCAACATTGTGGGAATTGAACACAGGACCTCCTGTCTAGATCTTCGACGTAACTAATTAAGCGAATGAGCAAACTAAAGGAAGGATTGCGTCCTTTTCTTGGATTGGTTTAGTCCTTTTCGTTTGGTCAATCTGGGCCAGGTACTTCTATGTTGA
>NW_021182999.1:10446-11582 GCF_002162155.2 Triticum dicoccoides | reverse complement strand
TAGAGACCGCGAAAAAATTGGGTCAAAATAAATCAACATTGTGGGAATTGAACACAGGACCTCCTGTCTAGATCTTCGATGTAACTAATTAAGCGAATGAGCAAACTAAAGGAAGGATTGCGTCCTTTTCTTGGTTTGGTTTAGTCCTTTTCGTTTGGTCAATCTGGCCCAGGTAATTCTATGTTGATTTCTATATTGAAAGGAAGGATCCATAGGCTTCAATGTGTTGGGGCTACTAAATTAAAAAAGGAAATATCCTACTATTAAAGGGAATAGGTATTCTTGGTTTGGTTTAGTCCTTTTCGTTTGGTCAATCTGGGCTAGGTACTTCTATGTTGATGGGCCTTTTATGGGCTTTCATAGAGACCGCGAAAAATAATTGGGTCAAAATAAATCAACATTGTGGGAATTGAAAACATGACCTCCTGTCTAGATCTTCGACGTAACTAATTAAGCGAATGAGCAAACTAAAGGAAGGATTGCATCCTTTTCTTGGATTGGTTTAGTCCTTTTCATTTGGTCAATCTGGGCCAGGTACTTCTATGTTGATTTCTATATTGAAAGGAAGGATCCATAGGCTTCAATGTGTTGGGGCTACTAAATTAAAAAAGGAATTATCCTACTATTAAAGGGAATAGGTATTCTTGGTTTGGTTTAGTCCTTTTCGTTTGGTCAATCTGGGCCAGGTACTTCTATGTTGATGGGCCTTTTATGGGCTTTGTTAGAGACCGCGAAAAAATTGGGTCAAAATAAATCAACATTGTGGGAATTGAACACAGGACCTCCTGTCTAGATCTTCGATGTAACTAATTAAGCGAATGAGCAAACTAAAGGAAGGATTGCGTCCTTTTCTTGGTTTGGTTTAGTCCTTTTCGTTTGGTCAATCTGGCCCAGGTAATTCTATGTTGATTTCTATATTGAAAGGAAGGATCCATAGGCTTCAATGTGTTGGGGCTACTAAATTAAAAAAGGAAATATCCTACTATTAAAGGGAATAGGTATTCTTGGTTTGGTTTAGTCCTTTTCGTTTGGTCAATCTGGGCTAGGTACTTCTATGTTGATGGGCCTTTTATGGGCTTTCATAGAGACCGCGAAAAATAATTGGGTCAAAATAAATCAACATTGTGGGAATTGAA
>NW_021182999.1:8570-10325 GCF_002162155.2 Triticum dicoccoides | reverse complement strand
AGATCTTCGACGTAACTAATTAAGAGAATGAGCAAACTAAAGGAAGGATTGCGTCCTTTTCTTGGATTGGTTTAGTCCTTTTCGTTTGGTCAATCTGGGCCAGGTACTTCTATGTTGATTTCTATATTGAAAGGAAGGATCCATAGGTTTCAATGTGTTGGGGCTACTAAATTAAAAAAGGAATTATCCTACTATTAAAGGGAATGGGTATTCTTGGTTTGGTTTAGTCCTTTTCGTTTGGTCAATCTGGGCCAGGTACTTCTATGTTGATGGGCCTTTTATGGGCTTTGATAGAGACCGCGAAAAAATTGGGTCAAAATAAATCAACATTGTGGGAATTGAACACAGGACCTCCTGTCTAGATCTTCGATGTAACTAATTAAGTGAATGAGCAAACTAAAGGAAGGATTGCGTCCTTTTCTTGGTTTGGTTTAGTCCTTTTCGTTTGGTCAATCTGGGCCAGGTACTTCTATGTTGATTTCTATATTGAAAGGAAGGATCCATAGGCTTCAATGTGTTGGGGCTACTAAATTAAAAAAGGAATTATCCTCCTATTAAAGGGAATAGGTATTCTTGGTTTGGTTTAGTCCTTTTCGTTTGGTCAATCTGGGCCAGGTACTTCTATGTTGATGGGCCTTTTATGGGCTTTCATAGAGACCGCGAAAAATAATTGGGTCAAAATAAATCAACATTGTGGGAATTGAACACAGGACCTCCTGTCTAGATCTTCGATGTAACTAATTAAGCGAATGAGCAAACTAAAGGAAGGATTGCGTCCTTTTCTTGGTTTGGTTTAGTCCTTTTCGTTTAGTCAATCTGGGCCAGGTACTTCTGTGTTGATTTCTATATTGAAAGGAAGGATCCATAGGCTTCAATGTGGTGGGGCTACTAAATTAAAAAAGGAATTATCCTCCTATTAAAGGGAATAGGTATTCTTGGTTTGGTTTAGTCCTTTTCATTTGGTCAATCTGGGCTAGGTACTTCTATGTTGATGGGCCTTTTATGGGCTTTCATAGAGACCGCGAAAAATAATTGGGTCAAAATAAATCAACATTGTGGGAATTGAACACAGGACCTCCTGTCTAGATCTTCGACGTAACTAATTAAGCGAATGAGCAAACTAAAGGAAGGATTGCGTCCTTTCTTGGATTGGTTTAGTCCTTTTCGTTTGGTCAATCTGGGCCAGTTACTTCTGTGTTGATTTCTATATTGAAAGGAAGGATCCATATGCTTCAATGTGTTGGGGCTACTAAATTAAAAAAGGAATTATCCTACTATTAAAGGGAATAGGTATTCTTGGTTTGGTTTAGTCCTTTTCGTTTGGTCAATCTGGGCCAGGTACTTCTATGTCGATGGGCCTTTTATGGGCTTTCATAGAGACCGCGAAAAATAATTGGGTCAAAATAAATCAACATTGTGGGAATTGAACACAGGACCTCCTGTCTAGATCTTCGATGTAACTAATTAAGCGAATGAGCAAACTAAAGGAAGGATTGCGTCCTTTTCTTGGTTTGGTTTAGTCCTTTTCGTTTGGTCAATCTGGGCCAGGTAATTCTATGTTGATTTCTATATTGAAAGGAAGGATCCATAGGCTTCAATGTGTTGGGGCTACTAAATTAAAAAAGGAATTATCCTACTGTGACGCCCCCGATTTGACCGTACACTAATCATGCACGCAAATGTGTACGATCAAGATCAAGGACTCACGGGAAGATATCACAACACAACTCTACAAATAAAATAAGTCATGCAAGC
>NW_021182999.1:0-2967 GCF_002162155.2 Triticum dicoccoides | reverse complement strand
TTTGGTCAATCTGGGCCAGGTACTTCTGTGTTGATTTCTGTATTGAAAGGAAGGATCCATAGGCTTCAATGTGTTGGGGTTACTAAATTAAAAAAGGAATTATCCTACTATTAAAGGGAATAGGTATTCTTGGTTTGGTTTAGTCCATTTCGTTTGGTCAATCTGGGCCAGGTACTTCTATGTCGATGGGCCTTTTATGGGCTTTGATAGAGACCGCGAAAAAATTGGGTCAAAATAAATCAACATTGTGGGAATTGAACACAGGACCTCCTGTCTAGATCTTCGATGTAACTAATTAAGCGAATGAGCAAACTAAAGGAAGGATTGCGTCCTTTTCTTGGTTTCGTTTAGTCCTTTTCGTTTGGTCAATCTGGCCCAGGTAATTCTGTGTTGATTTCTATATTGAAAGGAAGGATCCATAGGCTTCAATGTGTTGGGGCTACTAAATTAAAAAAGGAATTATCCTACTATTAAAGGGAATAGGTATTCTTGGTTTGGTTTAGTCCTTTTTGTTGGGTCAATCTGGGCCAGGTACTTCTATGTTGATGGGCCTTTTATGGGCTTTCATAGAGACCGCGAAAAAATTGGGTCAAAATAAATCAACATTGTGGGAATTGAACACATGACCTCCTGTCTAGATCTTCGATGTAACTAATTAAGCGAATGAGCAAACTAAAGGAAGGATTGCGTCCTTTTCTTGATTTGGTTTAGTCCTTTTCGTTTGGTCGATCTGGGCCAGGTGCTTCTATGTTGATTTCTATATTGAAAGGAAGGATCCATAGGCTTCAATGTGTTGGGGCTACTAAATTAAAAAAGGAATTATCCTCCTATTAAAGGGAATAGGTATTCTTGGTTTGGTTTAGTCCTTTTCGTTGGGTCAATCTGGGCCAGGTACTTTTATGTTGATGGGCCTTTTATGGGCTTTCATAGAGACCGCGAAAAATAATTTGGTCAAAATAAATCAACATTGTGGGAATTGAACACAGGACCTCCTGTCTAGATCTTCGATGTAACTAATTAAGCGAATGAGCAAACTAAAGGAAGGATTGCGTCCTTTTCTTGGTTTGGTTTAGTCCTTTTCGTTTGGTCAATCTGGGCCAGGTACTTCTGTGTTGATTTCTATATTGAAAGGAAGGATCCATAGGCTTCAATGTGTTGGGGTTACTAAATTAAAAAAGGAATTATCCTACTATTAAAGGGAATAGGTATTCTTGGATTGGTTTAGTCCTTTTCGTTTGGTCAATCTGGGCCAGGTACTTCTATGTTGATGGGCCTTTTATGGGCTTTCATAGAGACCGCGAAAAATAATTGGGTCAAAATAAATCAACATTGTGGGAATTGAACACAGGACCTCCTGTCTAGATCTTCGATGTAACTAATTAAGCGAATGAGCAAACTAAAGGAAGGATTGCGTGCTTTTCTTGGTTTGGTTTAGTCCTTTTCATTTGGTCAATCTGGGCCAGGTACTTCTATGTTGATTTCTATATTGAAAGGAAGGATCCATAGGCTTCAATGTGTTGGGGCTACTAAATTAAAAAAGGAATTATCCTACTATTAAAGGGAATAGGTATTCTTGGTTTGGTTTAGTCCTTTTCGTTTGGTCAATCTGGGCCAGGTACTTCTATGTTGATGGGCCTTTTATGGGCTTTCATAGAGACCGCGAAAAATAATTGGGTCAAAATAAATCAACATTGTGGGAATTGAACACATGACCTCCTGTCTAGATCTTCGACGTAACTAATTAAGCGAATGAGCAAACTAAAGGAAGGATTGCGTCCTTTTCTTGGTTTCGTTTAGTCCTTTTCGTTTGGTCAATCTGGGCCAGGTACTTCTGTGTTGATTTCTATATTGAAAGGAAGGATCCATAGGCTTCAATGTGTTGGGGTTACTAAATTAAAAAAGGAATTATCCTACTATTAAAGGGAATAGGTATTCTTGGTTTGGTTTAGTCCATTTCGTTTGGTCAATCTGGGCCAGGTACTTCTATGTCGATGGGCCTTTTATGGGCTTTGATAGAGACCGCGAAAAAATTGGGTCAAAATAAATCAACATTGTGGGAATTGAACACAGGACCTCCTGTCTAGATCTTCGATGTAACTAATTAAGCGAATGAGCAAACTAAAGGAAGGATTGCGTCCTTTTCTTGGTTTGGTTTAGTCCTTTTCGTTTGGTCAATCTGGCCCAGGTAATTCTGTGTTGATTTCTATATTGAAAGGAAGGATCCATAGGCTTCAATGTGTTGGGGCTACTAAATTAAAAAAGGAATTATCCTACTATTAAAGGGAATAGGTATTCTTGGTTTGGTTTAGTCCTTTTTGTTGGGTCAATCTGGGCCAGGTACTTCTATGTTGATGGACCTTTTATGGGCTTTCATAGAGACCGCGAAAAAATTGGGTCAAAATAAATCAACATTGTGGGAATTGAACACAGGACCTCCTGTCTAGATCTTCGATGTAACTAATTAAGCGAATGAGCAAACTAAAGGAAGGATTGCGTCCTTTTCTTGGTTTGGTTTAGTCCTTTTCGTTTGGTCGATCTGGGCCAGGTGCTTCTATGTTGATTTCTATATTGAAAGGAAGGATCCATAGGCTTCAATGTGTTGGGGCTACTAAATTAAAAAAGGAATTATCCTCCTATTAAAGGGAATAGGTATTCTTGGTTTGGTTTAGTCCTTTTCGTTGGGTCAATCTGGGCCAGGTACTTTTATGTTGATGGGCCTTTTATGGGCTTTCATAGAGACCGCGAAAAATAATTTGGTCAAAATAAATCAACATTGTGGGAATTGAACACAGGACCTCCTGTCTAGATCTTCGATGTAACTAATTAAGCGAATGAGCAAACTAAAGGAAGGATTGCGTCCTTTTCTTGGTTTGGTTTAGTCCTTTTCGTTTGGTCAATCTGGGCCAGGTACTTCTGTGTTGATTTCTATATTGAAAGGAAGGATCCATAGGCTTCAATGTGTTGGGG
>NW_021182998.1:0-3712 GCF_002162155.2 Triticum dicoccoides | reverse complement strand
CGCCGATCTCATCACCGGCACCACCGTGGTGAGCCTCTTGTTCTTATCTTCTTTCTGAAAGGAAAAATATTCTTACTTGTATGTTTAGATAGATACTTGTATCATTTTCTTACTTTTATTATTGCATCTTATATAGTGCGATGGTTTTGGTATCCGCCCCCGTCGGCCCTTGTCCTGTCTATGATTCGGATGTGGTATATACTATCTTTATAACTATTGGTTCATTTATTGTTTATGAAAATTATGCCGACCAACGTGACATAGATTTTATTTATCTAGGAGGTATGTGAATCGGAAATTCCAACCGACCCTATTGTTGAGAGGTTAAATTTAGTTGAAGAAGAAAACAATTTCTTGAAGGAAAAAATAAAAAAATTGAGGAGGAGAAGATGATATTGGAGTTGCATGTTGCGGATGTCATCGATGATCACAAGATCAAGATGGATGCAATGCGCTTGAAGATTAGAAAGATTAGAAAATATGCCATTCATACCGAGGCTTGGTATCATTATGTCGTTGGATAAATTGTTACCTTGGTTGCGATTATGATCGCATTTGTTTTCGCATTGAAATGTTTTACATAGTTTCAATGTATGGTTTAATTAATTAGATGCTCTGCAGAGCTATATGTTGTTAGATGAGAACTATGTATGTACTTTGGTTTTAATGTGATGATGAACTTATATTAATTTGGTCACTTAATTATCTATTCATGATGTTCTGTAATGGTTTTTGACACACTTAATTATATATAACGCACGCAGATGAACCGGCAATGGATGTACGGTGACAGACACACCTCCGAGTACATTAAGGGCGTGCATGAATTTCTCGAAGCGGCTGAGGCAAACAAGCAGAATGGTTTTATGTGTTGTCCATGCCCTAATTGTGGGAATACGAAGTCTTACTCTGACTGGAAAATCCTTCACACCCACCTGCTTTACAAGGGTTTCATACCACACTATAATGTTTGGACAAGGCACGGAGAAATAGGGGTTATGATGGAAGACGGCGAAGAAGAAGAGTACAATGACAACTATGTGCCCCCTGAATACGGTGATGTTGCAATGGGGGGAGCTGGTGAAGATCAAGAGGAATCAGACGATGTGCCCAATAATGCTGCAACGGGTGAAGCTACTGAAGATCAAGAGGAACCAGACGATGTGCCCGATGATGATGATCTCCGCCGGGTCATTGTCGATGCAAGGACGCAATGCGAAAGTCAAAAGGAAAAGCTGAAGTTCGATCGCATGTTAGAGGATCACAAAAAAGGGTTGTACCCCAATTGCGAAGATGGCAACACAAAGCTCGGTACCGTACTGGAATTGATGTAGTGGAAGACAGAGAATAATGTGCCTGACAAAGGATTTGAGAAGCTACTGAAAATATTGAAGAAGAAGCTTCCAAAGGATAATGAATTGCCCGATAGTACATACGCAGCAAGGAAGGTCGTATGCCCTCTAGGATTGGAGGTGCAGAAGATACATGCATGCCCTAATGACTGCATCCTCTACCGCGGTGCATACAAGGATCTGAACGCATGCCCGGTATGTGGTGCATTGCGGTATAAGATCAGACGAGATGACCCTGGTGATGTTGACGGCAAGCCCCCCAAGAAGAGGGTTCCTGCGAAGGTGATGTGGTATGCTCCTATAATACCACGGTTGAAACATCTGTTCAGAAACGGAGAGCATGCCAAGTTGATGCGATGGCACAGTGAGGACCGTAAGAAAGACAGGAAGTTGAGAGCACCCGCTGATGGGTCGCAGTGGAGAAAAATCTAGAGAAAGTACTGGGATGAGTTTGTAAAGGACCCAAGGAACGTATGGTTTGCTTTAAGCGAGGATGGCATTAATCCTTTCAGGGAGCAGAGCAGCAATCACAACACCTGGCCCGTGACTCTATGTATGTATAACCTTCCTCCTTGGATGTGCATGAAGCGGAAGTTCATTATGATGCCAGTTCTCATCCAAGGCCCTAAGCAACCCGACAACGACATTGATGTGTACCTAAGGCCATTAGTTGAAGAACTTTTACAGCTGTGGAATGGAAACGGTGTACGTACGTGGGATAAGCACAAACAAGAGGAATTTAACCTAAAGGCGTTGTTGTTCGTGACCATAAACGATTGGCCCGCTCTCAATAACCTTTCAGGACAGACAAACAAGGGATACCACGCATGCACGCACTGTTTGGATGACACCGAAAGTATATACCTGGACAGATGCAGGAAGAATGTGTACGTGGGCCATCGTCGATTTCTCCCGACCAACCATCAATGTCGAAAGAAAGGCAAGCATTTCAAAGGCGAGGCAGATCATCGGAAGAAGCCCGCCATGCGTACCGGTGATCACGTACTTGCTATGGTCAATGATTTACACGTAATCTTTGGAAAGGGTCCCGGCGGACTAGCTGTTCCGAATGACGCTGAGGGACGCGCACCCATGTGGAAGAAGAAATCTATATTCTTCGACCTACCCTACTGGAAAGAGCTAGAGGTCCGCTCTTCAATCGACGTGATGCACGTGACGAAGAACCTTTGCGTGAACCTGTTAGGCTTCTTGGGCGTGTATGGGAAGACAAAAGATACACCTGAGGCACGGGAGCACCTGCAACGTTTGCACGAAAAAGACGGCATGCCTCCGAAGCAGTATGAAGGTCCTGCCAGCTACGCTCTTACGAAAGAAGAGAAAGAAATTTTCTTTGAATGCCTGCTCAGTATGAAGGTCCCGACTGGCTTCTCGTCGAATATAAAGGGAATAATAAATATGCCAGAGAAAAAGTTCCAGAACCTAAAGTCTCATGACTGCCACGTGATTATGACGCAACTGCTTCCGGTTGCATTGAGGGGGCTTCTATCGGAAAACGTCTGATTAGCCATTGTGAAGCTATGTGCATTCCTCAATGCAATCTCTCGGAAGGTGATCGATCCAGAAATCATACCAAGGCTAAGGAGTGATGTGGCGCAATGTCTTGTCAGTTTCGAGCTGGTGTTCCCACCATCCTTCTTCAATATCATGATGCACATCCTAGTTCATCTAGTCGACGAGATTGTCATTCTGGGGCCCGTATTTCTACACAATATATTCCCCTTTGAGAGGTTCATGGGAGTCCTAAAGAAATATGTCCGTAACCGCACTAGGCCAGAAGAAAGCATCTCCATGGGCCATCAAACAAAGGATGTCATCGGGTTTTGTGTTGACTTCATTCCTGGCCTTAAGAAGATAGGTCTCCCTAAATCGCGGTATGAGGGGAGACTGACTGGAAAAGGTACGCTAGGAGCGGACTCAATAATATGTAGGGACGGGCATTCTTGGTCTAAAGCACACTACACAGTTTTACAGAACTCTACCTTGGTGACCCCGTATGTCGATGAACACAAGAATAGTCTGCGCTCCAAACACCCGGAGCAGTGCGACGACTGGATTACATGTGAACACATCAGGACTTTCAGCAGTTGGTTGGAAACACGTCTTAGAGGTGACAACACTGTTTGTGATGAGCTGTACTTGTTGTCCAGGGGACCATCTTTGACTGTATTGATTTACAAAGGATACATGATAAATGGGAATACATTTTACACGATTGAACAAGATCAAAAGAGCACCAACCAAAACAGCGGTGTCCGCTTTGATGCAACAACCAAGAAGGGAAAGGACACATATTATGGTTATATACTGGACATATGGGAACTTGACTACTGACATGATTT
>NW_021182997.1:0-1100 GCF_002162155.2 Triticum dicoccoides | reverse complement strand
CGTGGCCGACACCCACGTTGGGCTTCCGCTTGAAGGTTGCCGAGTACATGTCGTGTAAACGGCGGTAAGTGGTGAGAGCGTGTGTGAAGAGGTACACCCCTGCAGGGTTAATATGATCTATTCGAATAGCCGTGTCCGCGGAAAAGGACTTCTGGGTTGCTTATATCAGTTCATAGACAAGTGAAAGTGGATACTCTAAAATACGCAAGATAAGCGTGAGTGCTATGGATGGCGTTCTCGTAGGGAGACGGGAGCGGATCCATAGTGGTGTATTGATATGGTGAATATGTGGACTCGTGTGCGCCACCTCAAAAGAGTCGCTTGCAGTCGTAGTTTAGGATAGCCACCGAGTCAAGCTGGCTTGCTGCAGTTAAACCCCACCATCCCCTTTGTTGATAATGATGCATATGTAGTTAGTTCTGATGTAAGTCTTGCTGGGTACATTTGTACTCACGTTTGCCTATTTTATGTTTTGCAGAGAGACTTTGGTCTCACTAGTAGTTTCGCGTGGACTTCGACGTTTAGCTTGTTACCTCAGCTACGATCTTGTGCCCTCGGCAGGATCTGGTAGATAGTCAGGCTTCTCAGCCTTTTTCATTTATAGATGTCTGTACTCAGACATGATAGCTTCCGCTTGTGCTTGACTTGTATGCTCTTATTGTTGGGTCATGAGTCCCATGTTTGTAATATCTCGCTCCTCGGAGCCTATTGAATAGATTACTTGAGTCATAGAGTCATGTTGTGATGCCATGTTGTATTTGCACATATCGAGCATATTGTGTGTATGTTATTGAAATGCTTGGTATGTGTGGGATCTGACCATCTAGTTGTTTATCTTTAGTAGCCTCTCTTACGGGGAAATGTCTCCTAGTGTTTCCACCGAGCCATGGTAGCTTGCTACTGCTCCGGAACACTTAGGCTGGCCGGCATGTGTCCTTCTTCGTTCCTGTGTCTGTCCCTTCGGGGAAATGTCACGCGGTGAATACCGGAGTCCTGTTAGCCCGCTACAGCCCGGTTCACCGGAGTCCTGCTAGCCCAGTGCTACAGCCTGGATTCACTCGCTGATGACCGACACGTTCGATGCTGGGTCATGGATGCCT
>NW_021182996.1:0-1333 GCF_002162155.2 Triticum dicoccoides | reverse complement strand
CTCCTTGGTCTCGCGGAGTTCCTTCCGAAGCTCCGTCGACTCCGAGGCCAGGTGTTGTGCCAGACTGTCGGCACACAAGCTGAAGTAGGTCTGGAAGCGGAGAGAAAGTCCCTCGTCCAAGGGTGGTGCTGGTGCGCTGCTCTCGTCATCACCTTCCTTACGATAAGGCAGGTAACGAGTGGCTGGCTCTCTCGCCATCTCTGGCAGGAGATCCCGGAGGCGAGTCAGCGCCTTGAGGGCAGCAGTCTCCACGGCGAGAAGCAGTGTCGCCATCTGGGGTCCCTCAAAGAACCAGCTCGTCGGGGCGTCATTCGCCCTCACGACTACCTCCACGTGATACTCCCTCTTGGTGCTGTCGACCCAGTGCTCGTGGTAGGAGAAGGTGGGGACTCGAGTGAACTGGCACTTCTTGAGGCTATCCTCAAGAAGCACAGGAAACCCAGTGGTCAGGAAGTCCTCGGGTACGGCGGCCATCTACAAAAAGTGGAAGGGAAAGGGTCAATAAAGGAATGTGACCTATGTTTGGGATACTAACATAAACATAGGTATATGGGTAACCTGGTGGATAGTCTCGCTCTAACTAACGTCCATGCTAACTAAGGCTTCCTACAGTCAGGATGGCTCTGATACCAGCTCTGTGGGGACCCCGACTCGCAAGTCGTGATCACCGAATGCACGTGTACAGTGATCCCAGAGATCAATGCTCACTGAACACACAGAAGATGAATAACAAGAGTCTTACATCCATACATACCGTCTTACACAAATAGTGACCAACATGGTCAAGTCTTACATCGATAAAGCCTTAAGGGCTGAACATCAAATGAAACATAGCAGCAGAAATCGTCGTCGATAAGTAGAACCCATGCCATCTGCCTTAACCCTACAGGCAATCTGACTGGGAACGTCCTAGTTCGCATGATCGTCTCCAAAGAACTCTTCTTCGAACTCCGGTTCTCCCATGCCTGGTCAATTAAATAACCAGTGGCAAGCCAATGAGTACTTTGAATGTACTCGCAAGCAACCCATGATTTGGTTCAAGGTACAGTAATGCATGACATAGGTAAAGTTTTGCATAAAGCTAGTTTTGAGTGCAGGACATGTTCAACATCCTATAAAGCATGCATCAAGAGAATTCAAGTAACCATAAGATCTGGTCACAGATATCAACATAAATAGAAAGGGGCACCAACCCATTTATCATAAACAGAGAGGGCACCAACCCATCTCAATCGTGTCAAGTCCTCTGACTTGATCCAAGACAACACCATCATCTCACACACACACCGGGTTTGAAAACAAGTGGACGTAGCCCAAGAGCGGTTACCCAACT
>NW_021182995.1:0-952 GCF_002162155.2 Triticum dicoccoides | reverse complement strand
AGCCTCTCTTATCGGGAAATGTCTCCTAGTGTTACCGCTGAGCCATGGTAGCTTGCTACTGCTCTGGAACACTTAGGCTGGCCGGCATGTGTCCTTCTTCGTTCCTGTGTCTGTCCCTTCGGGGAAATGTCACACTTTGAGTACCGGAGTCCTGTTAGCCCGCTACAGCCCGGTTTACCGGAGTCCTGCTAGCCCAGTGCTACAGCCCGGACCCACTTGCTGATGACCGACACGTTCGAAGCTGGGTCATGGATGCCTGTCCCTGTAAGTCTGTGCCACTTTGGGTTTACGACTAGTCATGTCAGCCCGGGCTCTTTATCATATGGATGCTAGCGACACTATCATATACGTGAGCCAAAAGGCGCAAACAGTCCCGGGAAAAGGTAAGACGACACCCGTGGGGATACCGTGCGTGAGGCAGCAAAGTGATATGAGGTGTTACCAGCTAGATCGATGTGACATCGAGTCGGGGTCCTGACAGCGTTGGTATCAGAGCCGGACTGCCTGTAGGTTCTCCAAGCCAAACTGGTCGATGTTGAGTCTAGAAATTCTTTAGTTATATGTAGGGGAATTGTTTGTGGGTTGGAACGTAAGGCTCTTTTTACTCCTTTATCTTATGACATTCTGATCTGAGTCAGTCCATTCTTCTACCGGGGGATAAGGAATTAGGATCTGTTCTCTCTATCAGGATCACGTGTTACTAATCAGTAGTACCTTATAAGTTGATGGATACAAGCCTAGTTCAGTTCTACTACCACATTATGTTGTTAGAATGGATTCAGAACCTTGTTATGATGATGATGAGTGTATATGTAATCCTTTGTCAAATGTCTCAAAATCCTTCTTGAGCATTTACAGCTGTTATGCTGCCGAAATTTCGCTAGAAATTCTAATGCCTTTGCATTATGATTGTGCTTTCAGATGGCCACTCGCGACCTCAATCAAGTGGTTC
>NW_021182994.1:0-1256 GCF_002162155.2 Triticum dicoccoides | reverse complement strand
TGTCGGTCAACAACACTCATAGTTTTGGCCGATTCTGGCCAGTTTCATGGACTATTACTCACCATTTTGGGGCCCCGAAGTGATTTCCACGGTTGTTTGACCCCATGGTGCGCTTACGTGTCGATCATCAACAAGCGCACTTTGGGCAGATTTTGGCCCATTTCTTGCAATATTAGTTAGTTTTCGGGTCTCGGAGTGATTTCCACGGTTGACGAACTCCGGGGTGCGTTTACGTGTCGGTCATAAACACTCACAATTTTGGCCAATTCTCGTCCGTTTCGTGCACTATTACTCACCATTTGGGCGTCCCAAAGCGATTTCCACGATTGACAATCCCCGGAGTGCGTTTGTGTGTCCGTCGTCAACACTCACAGTTTTGGCCAATTCTGACGCGATTCATGGGCTATTACTCACCATTTAGGGGTCCCAAAGCGATTTCCATAGTTGTTGAACCCTAAGGTGCGTTTAGGTGTCGGTCATCAACACTCACTATTTTGGGGTCCCGGTGTGATTTCCACGATTAACGAACCGCGGGGTGCGTTTACATGTCGGTCATCAATACTAGTAGTTTTGGCCAATTCTGGCCCTTTTCGTGGACAATTACTCACTGTTTTGGGGCCCCGGAATGATATCCACGATTAACGAACCCTCGGGTGCGCTTACGTGTCGGTTATGAACACTCATAGTTTTGGCCAATTCTAACACGTTTTGTGGACTTTTAGTCACCGTTTTCCTGTCCTGAAGTGATTTCCATAGTTGTTGAACCCCAAGGCGCACTTACATGTTAGTCATCAACACTCACAGTTTTGGCTGATTCTGGCCTGTTTCATGGACTATTACTCACTGTTTTGGGGCCTCGGAGTGATTTCCACGGTTAACGAACAGCAGGGTGCATTTACGTGTCGGTCAACAACACTCATAGTTTTGGCCGATTCTGGCCAGTTTCATGGACTATTACTCACCATTTTGGGGCCCCGAAGTGATTTCCACGGTTGTTTGACCCCATGGTGCGCTTACGTGTCGATCATCAACAAGCGCACTTTGGGCAGATTTTGGCCCATTTCTTGCAATATTAGTTAGTTTTCGGGTCTCGCAGTGATTTCCACGGTTGACGAACTCCGGGGTGCGTTTACGTGTCGGTCATAAACACTCACAATTTTGGCCAATTCTCGTCCGTTTCGTGCACTATTACTCACCATTTGGGCGTCCCAAAGCGATTTCCACGATTGACAATCCCCGGAGTGCGTTTGTGTGTC
>NW_021182993.1:0-1948 GCF_002162155.2 Triticum dicoccoides | reverse complement strand
ACTATTACTCACCGTTTTGGGGTAAGGAGCAATTTCCATGGTTACTGAACCCCGAGGTGCGCTTACGTGCAGGTCATTAACACTCGCTGTTTTGGCCGATTCTGGCCCGTTTCGTGGACTACTACTCACCAATTTGGGGTCCCAGAGCGTTTTTTATGGTTGCCGAAGCCCAAGGTGTGATTAGGTATCGTTCATCAACACTCGCCATTTTGGCCGATTCTGGCCCGTTTCATGGGCTATTACTCATTGATTTGGGGTTTCAGAGCGATTTTATGGTTACTGAACCCTAATGTGCGCTTGCGTGTAGGTCATTAACACTCACAATTTTCGCTGATTCTGGCCCATTTCGTGGACTATTAATCACCATTTTGGGGTCCCGAAGCGATTTTAATGGTTGCTGAACCCCAAGAAGCGCTTACGTGCCATTCATCAACACTCTTCGTTTTGCCTGATTCTGGCCCGTTTCATGGGCTATTACTCACCATTTTGGGGTCCCTGTGCGATTTCCTTGCTTGTTGAACGACAAGGTCCTATTATGTGCAGGTCATCGACACTCGCCGTTTTGGATGATTCGACCCGTCTCATAGGCTATTGCTCACCTTTTTGAGGTCCTGGAGCGATTTCCACGATTAATGATCCCCGAGGTGTGTTTACGTGTAGGTCATGAACACTTGCAGTTTTGGCCGATTTTGGCGCATTTCATGGACTATTACTCACCATTTTGAGGTCTTGGAGAGATTTCCACGATGGATGAACCTCGGGGTGCATTTACCTATCGGTGATCAACACTCGCAGGTTTGGCCGATTCTGGCCCGTTTCATGGACTATTAATGAATATTTTGGGGTCCCGAAGCGATTTTCTTGGTTTATGGACCCCAAGGTGCGCTTACGTGCGTGACATTAACACTCGCCATTTTGGCCGATTCTGGCCCATTTCGTGGACTATTACTCACCATTTTGGGATCCCAGAGCGACTTTTATGGTTGCTGAACCCCAAGGTGCGCTTATGTATCGTTCATCAGCACTCACCTCTTTGATGATTCTGACCCGTTTCATAGACTATTACTCACCGTTTTGGGGTAAGGAGCAATTTCCATGGTTACTGAACCCCGAGGTGCGCTTACGTGCAGGTCATTAACACTCGCTGTTTTGGCCGATTCTGGCCCGTTTCGTGGACTACTACTCACCAATTTGGGGTCCCAGAGCGTTTTTTATGGTTGCCGAAGCCCAAGGTGTGATTAGGTATCGTTCATCAACACTCGCCATTTTGGCCGATTCTGGCCCGTTTCATGGGCTATTACTCATTGATTTGGGGTTTCAGAGCGATTTTATGGTTACTGAACCCTAATGTGCGCTTACGTGTAGGTCATTAACACTCACAATTTTCGCTGATTCTGGCCCATTTCGTGGACTATTAATCACCATTTTGGGGTCCCGAAGCGATTTTAATGGTTGCTGAACCCCAAGAAGCGCTTACGTGCCATTCATCAACACTCTCCGTTTTGCCTGATTCTGGCCCGTTTCATGGGCTATTACTCACCATTTTGGGGTCCCTGTGCGATTTCCTTGCTTGTTGAACGACAAGGTCCTATTACGTGCAGGTCATCGACACTCGCCGTTTTGGATGATTCGACCCGTCTCATAGGCTATTGCTCACCTTTTTGAGGTCCTGGAGCGATTTCCACGATTAATGATCCCCGAGGTGTGTTTACGTGTAGGTCATCAACACTTGCAGTTTTGGCCGATTTTGGCGCATTTCATGGACTATTACTCACCATTTTGAGGTCTTGGAGCGATTTCCACGATGGATGAACCTCGGGGTGCATTTACCTATCGGTGATCAACACTCGCAGGTTTGGCCGATTCTGGCCCGTTTCATGGACTATTAATGAATATTTTGGGGTCCCGAAGCGATTTTCTTGGTTTATGGACCCCAAGGTGCGCTTAC
>NW_021182992.1:0-726 GCF_002162155.2 Triticum dicoccoides | reverse complement strand
AAAAAAAAAGGGCGAAAAAAAAATTTCAGAGTGTGCTTTTCCCTTGTTTACGTGCCGCGCCGTGATTTTGTTAGTGTTCTAGGCTCGCGTCTCTAGCACAGTCTAGCCTAGGACCAGCACAGTACCGTCGTTAAGCGTTTATTCAACTTTGCATCTCTGAATTGATTATTGCTGACCTTTTTTTTTGCTATCATATTATAAGCCTTCCCAGCTCCACATACATCTACGTCGTACGTTTGACTCTCCCTGGTAATCGCTCTATCCAAGCTTTGAGAGTTTTTGACTACAACGGTTGCCGATCACCGCCTGCTGCTGGGTAAGAACTGGTAAGAATTTGAGATTTGCTTAACGGATTTGTGACACCCACCACCACCACTTGTTCGTAGTCTGTAGGATCATATTCTTGTGTGTTTCTATTGCTGCTAACCATGCCAGGATCACAAGCCGACGAGATTGACTGGGAGAATTTATCGAACAAGGAGCTTCATGATAAGTTTCAGCAAATGATGACTGAACAGGTGCAAGATGTGCTGAACAACTTTGAAGAGGCCATGGAGAAGATCACTGGCCTTGAGAAGACGTTCGAAACAAAGCTCGATAACAAGTTTAATGAATTGCTCGCGCGTCTTCCACCACCACCACCCGCTGCACCTAACGCACCTCTCCAACAACAACAACAACGACTACCTCCACGTCGCGAAGCAGACCTCCGCCGAGCAAGCCGTG